>NW_023458606.1:109803-153657 GCF_013731165.1 Rhagoletis pomonella | reverse complement strand
ATACATAAAAAAAAAATATTCCGACGAACTGATAACCTCCTCCTTTTGTGGAAGTCGGTTAAAAAAGTGATACATATTGATACATTTTAAGTCTCATTTCTGCTACAATTTTTCACAAGCCCGCGGTCACACTGTTTGGGAGTCATTCTCACATCGAAATTAAACTGGAAAATGAATTCAGATCACCGAGTAAAAAAGGCCTATGGTGCTCGGTATTCCTACAAGAAAATGCTGGGTAAGAGGTGGGGCCTACGACCTGATCTTATGGTATGGATGTACAAGGCGGTGATTTGCCCTGTTATTGCATACGGTTCGCTGGTTTGGTGGAAAGCCGTAGAGATGAACTACATACGCACAATGTTAGGCAGGGCACAAAGGTCAGCCTGCCTTATGCGACTGGGGCGATCAGATCATGTCCGATGGAATGAATGTCATCTGTAATCTGCCACCGATTGATCTCTTTATCAAGGAAAGTGCTTCACAGAGCGGGGTACGATTAAGGGAACTTGGATTGTGGAAAGAACGTATGTGTAGCCATGGACGTATACCGTTTTCTTTTAATGAACCAAGAATTCGCGAAAAAACTGCCTACATTTGTCGTTCGCTTCTCTTCAAGAAAACTCCGGACGATTTTTTTAGCAGAGTGTTCTTTATTGAAAGAGCTTTATGAAGTAAGCGAATATTTTTAAAATTTCATAAGACATTATACAAATGAATATTCAAAGTTATGTATATAAATTTGTTCGCATGAAGGTAGAATACAACAAGTACATACAACACCCCCACTCGGGCATAATTCATTTAATTGGAGTCCCATCTGATTTGAACAAAAATTATGTTTGTCGGCAGGAACCGGCTTTGTTAAACTGTCCGCAACCATATCATTTGTACTTAATCCGGTGAATACAAGCATCTTCAATTCTTGCTTTTCACGGATAAAGTAATGACGAACATCGATATGTTTAGACCACGCCAGGTATTTGCTTGTTGCTGCCAAATGTATTGCACTTTTTTTGTCAGTAGTTAATTCAGCCTACATTTGTCAAAACCATAAAACCTCTTGCATTGTGGCTGAAAGCGCCATATATTCGGCTTCCGGAGTAGATAAGGAAATCGTTGGTTGTTATTTCGTTGCCCAAGAAATTGCTCCTCCCTGAAATGTAGTAACGTAGCCGGTGACTGATCGCCTTTCATCGCTGTCGCTCACCCAATCGGAGTCTGAATATATACAGAAATTATTATTTGTCTCTGTACTAAATTTAAGTTTAGCCAATCTAGTTACTTTCAAATAGCGGAACACCCTTTTAACAGCTGCCCAGTGTTCTTTACCTGGGTAGTTGTTAAACTTACTCAACTTGCTAACTGCATAGTTAATATCAGAACTGCATAGTTAATATCATTCCTGGAATTGATGATTCTGCAACCATTTTTGTCGAATATGACATAGTTATTGTACTCAAGGATCTTCTTGACTGACACTAAACTCGCATTTAGTCCAGAAACATACAAAACATCGTTCACTTTAATTTCATAAGGTCCGCTTGACGTCGCAGCTCTCAAAATAATGTCACCTTTTCCAGATATTTCCAGTGCATTGTCATTAGCCTTTAGTCCTTTTTATTTGAAGGACATTCTGACGCAAAATGACCAACGCCATCACATTAAATCAACGTTTGGATTTGTTATTTTTAAGTTTCTTCTCCCGAGAGTTTCCTTTCTTGGACATAAGTGCGCCGTTTGATGATGACGGCTCCCACTTGACATCCTGTAATAATTTTTGCTTGACACCGTCTGCAGTGATCACCTTGCCTCTACTTCCAATGCTCATAATCATTGGTTTGTATTCATCGGGCAAACCTTTCAGCAAAAAACTTCCTATCCACTCGTCATTCACACTAAACCCGGTATCATTTAACTTCTGGGCAGTAGATATGATTTGGCTCACGTAATCTTCAATAGATGAACATTCAGCTAATTGCACACTGCATAACTTCTGCAGCAATCATATGCGCCGATCCAAACCAGTGTCTTGAAATAACTTCTTTAATGCATCCCAGGCTTCCTTTGAAGTCACTGCGTCCTTTACGTGGACATATAAGCTCTTGTCTAAAGCCAAGATAATCCTGCATCGCGCGTTCCTATCCTTTGCAGCGTCTTGTCCTTGAGCCCCCTCAGGCTCGATGACCAATTTTCGGAGCCAACCAGCTTCCCCATATTATGCGCCATAGTTAAAGGATTCATCGCAATGTATTCTGCTCACAAGATCCTTAAGTAATTAAATTTTGTTTAATGCAAGCGGCCCATAACCTTTTAGCAGAGCGTTCTTTATTGAAAGAGCTTTATGAAGTAAGTGAACATTTTTAACATTTCAAAAGACATTATACAAACGAATATTCAATAGTATGTATATAAATTTGTTCGCATGAAGGTAGAATACAACAAGTATATTCAACAATTTATCCATCAAGAAAGGAGTGGAAGGTTCAAATTTTTACTGAACGCTTCGAAGTATCCATTTTTACGGATGGTTCAAAAATTGATTGTGGCGCAGGACTGGAACTTTTTAAGCGGCCATTAAGCTATTCCATTACAAAATTCGGCCAGTGTTTTTCTTTGCCATAAGTGAGGCGTGCAAAATCAATTTAGTATCGAAGCTAGAGAGAACCAGCATTGCTATTTTCTCAGATAGTCAGGCAGCAATGAAGGCACTTGGCTCTGTAAGCATCGCCTCCAGCATAATAAAACAGTGCAGGGAGAACGATATGGTTTAGCTGACAGGCACGTCGTTGCACTGATCTGGCTTCCGGGCCACAGCAGAATTCATGGCAACGAGATGGCTGACGAGCTGGCCAGGAATAGGTCGGCTCCGGATATACCGGAGGCAGAGGATATTCTTGTGCCTCTGAGCTGTATCAAGAGCCGCATATCTCAGCACTGGAAAAATGTGGCTACCAGGGGGTGGAAAATCCTACAATTGTGTAGGGTCTACAGACCCCATGTACTGCGCAAGACGCACTGATTTTCTTGTCAAACTAAACACGAGGGATATATCTCGATTAATGCCGTTTGCACATGCCAGTGGATCGTGGGAATCCATGCTGCAAGAATAGAACTGGAACACAACAATTCTTGTCGTAGTTGTAATTCACCAGATGCGGTGGAACATTTGCTCTGCGATTGACCAGAACTATGTAGGACTGGAATCAGGCTTCTAGGCAAACCTTTCTTCCTCGGTTTAACAGACATAAGTGATATTAACCCACTGCAACTTCTTAAGTTCTTGAACTTTACATGCTGGGTTTGAGATATATAACTCCTGCTGCTTACTTTTCGGTCTTTCTTTTCAGGTTAAATTGCGAGTAGTGCATTTAAAACGGCACGCACAAGTGCTAATTGAGGTTGTTAAACTCGACACTTCAACTAACCAACCAACCAACCAGTTCGATGTCGCTAGCGCCCACGGGCCCTTCGAACGTGTTCCATTCACTCGCGACATTTAAAGTATCCACGCTATTCTCATCACCCACTCACCTAATGCTTCACGCAGCCATCCTAACGTCCTTCTCCAGGCATCTAGAGCTGAACTTCTGAAGGGTCAGCCGATATAACTCCCCCATTAACTCATCTGTGGTCATCGCCGTATGAACACCCTGAACCACAACCCTGGGTCCCAGCTTGCTGTTCACTCTGACCTCCAACCCCACTTCCGATAAGTGAGAATTGTTCGCCACCTTCTTCCTCTCATTGAAGGAGAGTGTACGCAGAATCCCGCCCCCTTTTTTAATGCGCTTCAACTCAACACCCTTACGCTTAACGAAGATCCCACCTCATTGACTACCTTCTGCACTACCTCCTTGGACGTATGACCGTGCATCCCCTTCACCTTAACAAACTACGTCTCAACCGGCTTGACCCAAACCGGAGAAAGCACCAGCGGTGAAGCCCTATGGGGGCGGTGTAGTCCCGCGCGGGCGTGTCCCAATATTTAGAGCGCTAAGCTTATCCGCGGATGAGCATTCTTGTTTATAGCTGTCATTAAGAGCTGCTCGGGCTCCGAGGAGAACTCCATCAATCAGCCTCTTTGCGATCACCAAATTGGAACCCTCCATGAAGAAAACAACCCCGCTTAATTTAGCGGTTATCATCTTCATGGCACGAATGCTAGCAGCAGAACCACCCACTGACCCATTCGGAAGCTTCACCTTTAACTGCTTAACAGCCGGAACACTCCTCCCCAATCCTCCAACAATCTTTTTCGCAGCACCAATGTCCGTATATCTGACACCCTTAGATGCTACCGCAGAACCCACGGGGCTCACAAATCTCTCACAGCGTTCACTAACCCTGATACTACCAACTTAGTTTACTCCGGCTGACACCTCCGAACCCCCGGGACGACCCACAACCCCTGAATTACCACGATAAATACCCCCATAGCTACCCCATGGACTTAACCCAGTTATTCGCTGCCTCGAACGAGGCGGCGGCTTCATCTCCGGAGCAATATCCTCACCTTCGAACGTGTTGTCCTCAACCACCTGGTAGATCCTCCACTACTAGCAACGCGCTTTTGACCCCTTCTTGCATCCTTCGGCTTCATCCAGACAGCCTCTTTCCGTACTTCTAAGCGAGTGAAATGACAGACAGACATGCACGAAAAGCAGAACACTTACCAACAGCAGCTACTCAGAAGCCGTTCTACAGCTAACGCGTTGGTGCAGCCCACACAACTAAATGCCAAGTAACTGTTGACTTGGCTGTCGTCGCTAACGTAGCCTTACCATACAGAATAATGTTCCCCTAGCAAAGACTGATCAAACGGTGTGGGGAAAACTAACACCGGGCACAAGCTCCCAGCAAAAAGCGCATCTTTGGCACCACGCAAAAACTCCTGGGTAGACGCAGCGATCTGCCTACCACAGCACAAACCCAAACATGCGGCACGCAAGAGTCCAAGGCCACAAAAAGGTACCTCAAGAGGCCTTAAGCCGCCTCAAAATAGCCGCAGCAACTAAAAAAAGACTAGTTAACTAGTTTCGGATAAGTCCTAAACTGCTACCGGGCTGGGCCCAGACTGTATACCAACTGGTTTCAAACTGATTGCCAACTGGGCCCAAGAACCACTTACCAACTGATTTCAAAGTGCTTACCAACTGGACTACTTGCAACCCAAGCAGTCCACAACTCACTTCACTTATGCTCCATATTTGTCACTAACACTCGACTGTACTCTTGTTACGCAGTGGTAAACAAGGTATCGCACACCGATGCCAACTAATAAAGAACGCACTTGGTAAAGAATTCCCCGTTATCCCACGCCACCTAAACTGATAAACAACGTGGCCGCTGTTTGGTATCTACAAACCACGCTCCAAAATAGCGGCACTTATACACAAATGGATAAGCAAGTTGTTCACCTATTACCCACTACTGGCACCGCGTACCAAACTGATAAACAAATAAGCTCGCATAAGTAACCCACCGGTAACTCTGTACTATATACTATAAACTTTCCGTCAATACATCCGAACGCTTCGATCGCTACAATTGAAGTGGTCTGGTTAGGACAGTAGGCAGAGGGGATGAAGCTTGGTTAATGAAGCTCCGACGTACACGGGAGTACACATGCCGTGTAAACAGGCATCACAAGTACATTCTGAAAAGCTAGCCTCGTAACAGATAAATGGCGCCCAACGTGGGGCCCACATGGTGACCTTTGGTTTACTCTTTAGTTGCCCAATCAATTTCTGGTCTCCTCCCTTGATTCCCTTCTGGAATATTTTTCGTCGTTTCGAGTTTATGCTGTAAAACACTTTCTGTTTAATTTCTGGTAGCTTATGGAATTTAAACATCTTTAGCTATATGTTAAAAGGTTTGCCATGTTACTTTAGATTTGCTCTTAATTTTGTTGTTGTATTTTTATTTAGTTATACATACTCTGACGCCGGAATGGCTTCCTTAAGAATGGACCGCTGAAGATTAGGTATACAAAAATTCACACCTGTTTTGTTTTCGATTTAAGTCTTTTATGCTAACTTGGATTTTGATATTACTATTAGAATATAAGTTGTAATATAGCTCCATGGCGTCTACCAAATAATGCACTGCACGGATACATTTGAGTCGCCCCACAAGACATTTGTTTCCAGCGCAATTACTTACTCTCTTTATCTCTCCATTCTCTTATTGAGTGCGGGCAAACACAAACCGGTTGGAGTATGCGTATGCAAAAGACCGATCAAGAGCAAGACTAGTAGTATTTGCTTTGCAAGCGACTATTACATCGACTGAAAAATATCCGCAAGTAGCTTACTGAGCTTGCAAGTTCTTAAATATTTTCATAAAGTTGTTGATTGTTGGTATTCAGAACCCAAATATATTATCATGTGAATAGGTACATACATACATATGTATTAACATTAGGGTGGGACAAACAAAATAAAGTTTTTTTCCATGTTCAATTTCATCTGTTGTCATATCCTATCACCAATAGATCGTTAAACCAGTTGCATTGTCAATATTTATAGGAAACTGAACGCTCTACAAAAATGGTCTCATATACTCTTTTCATTAATCTAACCATTTAAAAGATATTCAAGGTCAAAGATTGAAGTATTTTAAGCAAAATAATTTTTTGTTTTGAATTTTGTAACTTACTATAACATAATTATTATCAAATGAGTTTCAATTATTTCTATAGGAAATTGAATACTCTACAAAAACAGTCTTGTGGTTAATCGATTACTCTAACCATTTAGAAGATATTCGCAGTAGAATTCCAATGCCTACTGATTTTAATAGTTTTTTTATAAATATTTCCAACTTATTCATTTAATTTATGAATTTTGAGAATATTTAAGAATATTACTTTGAATATTTACGAATATTACGTTGATAAAAAATTAACACATAACCTCTTTCACTGTTGGTAATTTTAGTTCATGAACTTTTGACATCGGGGTGCCAATTATAGGATTAATTATTCATATTATATGATTAGCAGATGAATTGCAATAATCAAAAATATATTAAATCTCAGCTGTTAATTAATTGGTTTTAGTTATGCACAAGAAGACAAAACTCAGAGCTCCAAAAACTATATAAGCAATGTAGAAATATAAGAGGAAACATAGAAATGACATAAAACCACAGATGGCGCTAGTATGACAAGTACCGAGTAACAGAACTATTTACCAGCATTCGAAATTAAATCTTAAAATTCCCCAAACAAAAAATATTACATTATAAATTTTGTGGAAAAAAGAAATTTGAATGACATTTTAAATAAACCCGTTGAAAAATATTAAATTACGACCCTAAATTGTGATAAAATTTATAAAAACACAATATCGTTAAAAAATTGATTCGAAAGAAATATATTCTTAAACAAAGGATAAGACATAACTCGCCCACTGTCATTCTATCGAAATAAACTCAAATTCTCATGAATATTGTCAAAATGCATAAATTGAATAGAAAAATTGAAAATACTTATTGAAAAACTATTAAAATCAGTTAGCATTAGGATTCTACTGCGAATATCTTCTAAATGGTTAGTTATAGATTAACCACACGAGACATTTTTTGGAGCGTTCAATTTCCTATAGAAAAAATTGAATACCGTTTGATATGCTGCTTTGTAGCCCATTCAATTTTAACACAATAAAGTAAAAGTTTGAAGTAGCTAGGAGATACAGTTAATTTTTTGGGATTTATTTTTTTTTTTTGTTGACGGTGTCAGTAATTTCTTCCATACGAAGTATGTTAACACGACTTTTTATATTGAGAAAATGACCAACAACATTTACAACCAAAAAATAATATTTACAAAAATCAACGGCAAGTCCTAGCTAGCCCAAACTTGTAGTTTATTGTACTAAAATTTAATGAGCTACAAAACTGCATACGTAAAACCTTTCCAAGTAATCCAGTCAAAACGCTTGAGACTTTTACGAAAGTTTGTTGGTTTTTTTTTGTTTTTTAATATAGCTGAAAGTCTCAAGCTTGGATTTAAAAGGTTAATAGAAGGGAAATATGTATTAAATATTAATATCGACCTTTTCAAGCTTCATTATGCAAATTTACTAATTGTATAATTTCAGCGCATGCGATGTCAGTCTAGTCGCAAACAAGCAAGAACTACGGGAAATTTCGAATACACAAGCACTTACGAGTACTACAAGCAAGCATGTAGTATTTTCTCTACTTATTGGTGTAGCTTAGCGTATTTAAGAGATATCTCACACCATCTATCACATGTGACGAACTGTCGAATTCAGGGTTTGACAACCACTTGGCCAAATTTACTTTGAATTCTAGGAATAGAGCAATTCGTAGGAAAGCTAAACAAGCGTATTCGGATACAACACAAAGCATTGGTAAGTAATATTATTTTTCGTATATACGGCGTTTAAATTACTTATATGTACGTATAGTAAATATGTTATAGAATACAGGAGGAGCATCCGAAGTCTTCGAAGAAATTTTACTTGTAGTGGAGTGGAATATGTCTGATACCATTAAATTAATCCACATTTACAAGCAATTTGAGTACATTTAGAACTATAAAAGTACACAATATAATACAACCCGGCGACTTTCGTCCCGCTCAAAATAAATTTTTTGTATTGAAACATTTTGGTCCTACATTTTCACCAACAGTTCACGTTCATGATTTTCAGTATGGAATTGATTTCATATATCTCCATTCCATGTTCGAGTACTCTACCTTGAAAATTTCCGGAGACATGCATGTTGAAAATTCGGTTTATAAGAGAGGTGCCACGCCCCATTTTCCAAGAGCGTTAATTTTTCTTTATCGCTATTCGACTGATTTTATACATCTCCATACCAAGTTCCAGTACTCTAACATGAACGCCACGCCCCTTTTTCTAGTAGCTCCAATTTTTCTTCAATACCGCACGACTGATTTTATATAACTTGTACATACCAAGTTCCAGTACTCTACCATGAACGCTTCCAGAGCAGTATGAAAAATTTTGTTTGCATGGCAGGTGCCAAACGCCTTTTTCCAATAGCCCCAATTTTTATACATGACTATGCGACTTTTTACATATATCTCCGTACCATGTTCGAGTCCATGAACACTTCCAGAGATACCCATATTGAAAAATTAGATTTTTAAGGAAGGTTTCACGCCCCCTTTTGGTATAACCACCATTTTTGTCCATGAGAATGCGGTTACTCATCTTCCTCTTCCATAAACATTTTCCGGGATATGCAGCATGAAAAATTCGGTTTGTATTAGTATGTCGGTCTCCTTGCCGTGGGGATGGGGCTTAAATGGAAATCTAAACCTCCGCTGCGGACTTAGGTACTGGGCACATTACGCGCCTAAATAGATAAACGTCGTCGCGAGCGGACGTGTTTTTCTCAGCACCGTTCCTTTGTGATATTTTACTGTGACATTAAGGCCGAACATAATCATAAACTATTCTGTTTAGGCAATGTGTTGAGACAGTGACTCTTACAAATAATTATAATCATACATTTCGTGTTAAATTACCTAAAATGCCTTGTGTTTGCGGACAAAAAGTAGATCGTTCGCAAGCCAAAATCCAGTGCGGTAAATGCAACGAATTTTTTCATCTGGATTGTGTTGGTGTTTTGCCCGCTGATGCAGAGTTTTTGGCTAGCTCTGACAAAAAGTACTTTTGCCAAAAATGCGCAGATGCTCGCCGAAAATCCATTCGCACACCCCCCACCTTCGTTAATCGTGTTGAGAACGGCGAATCGGATATCTCGGATATCTCGCCATCACCGAACTCAGCAGCTCTGATCGGAAAAAGTGCTAATGTCTCACAGCAACAACAACCACTAATCAAACAAACGCCTATCCAACATGAAAGTGGAACAACAACAGAGAGGAACCAACAAACAGACCTTCCGTCGGTTTTAAAAAAAATTTCGGCTCTTAAGTCCGAGAATGCGCGCGCTATTTCGGTGATAATTTCTTTGCAGGCAGATAAACAATGTTTGTTAGAAAAAACAGAAAATATGCATTTAGAGATAAAAACAATGCGCAGTCTGCTAGCCGACGAAGTTGTCTCTGCACTTGCTACGCTTAAAGAAGAAGTGAAAGAACTTCGCCTAAATGCATATTCTTGCAAATGCAAAAACGGAAAGAGCATAAAAAGCAAACCAAAAAAAAATAATTAGCTCTCCCGCATCCTCTGTCAATACGCCAGCCGCCTCTGTTGCTGCATTACTCAAACAAAAGCAGTCCCGTTCGACTGTCGCTGGAAAGAGCGACTCTACCGATCACTCGCTGTACGTTCCATCAGCTCCCTCAGTCTAGCAATGTAAAGCCGTCGCTGATTTGTGTGCAGCGACGTCGACTGATGCTGCTGCTGCTTCAAATGCTGATGTTGTTTCAAATGCTGCTGTCTCTAAGTCGGCCGCTCATAAACCTACATCATATACCAGCGTGGTTCGCTCATTTGTCTCTGCAGAAGGAGATACCATTGCTGATCCGCCGCATATTGTCGCTACTTCTACTCATGCAGCTTGCGCCTCAGAAAAGCTTAAGATGAATTCACATCTAATCGTTGGCTCCAATCCGAGTGCTGAATTAGACGTCGCAGATAAAGTAAAGTGGTTGCACCTCTCATCATTTAAGCCTTCTGTTACCACAGAAGAGATCATCACTTACGTGTCTAAGCATACAGTTATTGACTCAAATCTAATATCTTGTCATATGCTCATAAAGAAAAATGTGGATGTTAAAACATTAAAGCACGCTAATTTCAAATTAGGCATTTCCTCGGCGCATTATGACAAATTCTTAAACCCAGAAATCTGGCCATCTAACGTAATGATTCGCCCATTTAAGTTTTTTCGCCAAGCGGAGAACGTAGATACAGCCACATAAGAGCCTTGCCGTGTTCTAAATCTCTTGTAAATGTACCATGTGTTGAATATTCCCTATATTATCAAAATGTGAGTGGAATGCGCACTAAATCTGCTCAGTTCTATCGCGAAGTGTTACTACACGAATACGATATCATTGCTATTACTGAGACATGGCTGAATGAAAATTTTATGTTCACTGAATTCTTCGATAGCTACTATAATGTATACCGGAATGACCGTTGTTCGAATGCCACAGGACTTCATAAAGGCGGTGGAGTCTTACTCGCGATTCGATCAGACTTGTGCAGTAAATCTGTTGAGCTGGATTGTGTTGGAGGCAGACTTGATCAAGTCTGTGTTAATGTAAAATTTGCCAATAATAAGTCTATTATATTTTTACTTTCATATATGCCTGATCATAACGATGTAGCACTTTATCAGAAACATTTAGATAACCTAAGTTATATAACGAATTCTGTTAAGTTTAATGAAATAATATACTTAGGCGACTTTAACTTAAGCAACATATCATGGTTAGACCATGACAAAAATCTACTGCCTTATAACATCAAATCAGATGTAGATATTCTTGTTATTAGTTCAGTATTATCCCAGGGTCTTAAACAATGTAACTCCATTTTAAATAACAATGGCAGAATCTTAGATTTAATATTCGCTTCTAATAACTTAAAAATTGCCTGCGAAGAATGTGCCACTCCAATTTCAAAAAATACGCTACACCACAAAGCTATAGTTGTTAATTTTCAGTTTTATAACTTCAACAGTATATCGAGCATTCGTGCGCCTGAGTTTAATTACTCTAAAGCAAATTACGTTGCAATTAAGAATGTCCTTAAAGAAACTGACTGGGGGTTCGTGTGCACTTCGGACGATCCCACAGTTGGTTACCAAATATTGTGTAAGAATCTTTCGCTTGTAATAACTAAGTTCGTGCCTGTAAAATCCATAATCGTGCGCAATAAACCACCATTTTTTAATTCAAAACTGTGCAATCTAAATAACACAAAGAACAAAGTCTTCAAAAAGTTTAAGTCTAGCAATTTAGAAAGTGATCGTTTGAAATTTTTAAAACTGAGAAAAGAATTTGACGTCCTTCACAATTTTTTATTTAAGCAATACATGTTTTCTGTTGAATCTAGTCTTAAATCGAATCCTGCTAGTTTTTGGCAATACGTTAACTCAAAAAGGAAAAAAGGCTTCCCAACCAGTTTAGAATATGAGGATAGTATTTCTGAGACGGTTGAAGAGGCATGCGAGCTTTTTGCAAGCTTTTTCCAGAAAGTGTACGAAAATTATGAGACCAAATCTTTTCATAGTCTCCCACCACTGCCAGTGGAAGCCATTACTTCTTTCGAAATATGTGCGGAAGATGTGTAGCAAGCAATCTCTAATTTAAAATCTAGCTTTAAAACTGATAGTGAGGGATTTTCCTCTCACTTCTTAAAAATATGTGCTGATATTATGGCTCCACTCTTGTCCTTGCTATTCAAAAAATGTATAAATCATGGTGTATTTATGGACTCATGGAAACTATGCTCTATTGAACCCATATACAAATCAGGTGAACGGAACGATGTCTGTAACTATAGACCTATCGTGAAACAGTACCATAGCAAAATTATTCGATAACATAATCCAAAGAAAACTCTTTAATCATGTAAACAATCTTATATGTAGATGCCAACAAAGTTTCGTCCCTGGGCGTTCGACCTGCTCTAACCTCCTCTTAGCTACTAACCAAATAATAAATGCTTTTAAAAACCATGCTCAGTTAGATGTAATTTACACTGACTTTTCAAAGGCCTTCGACAGTACTTTGTATAAGCTGGAGCGTTATGGAGTAAGTGGTAAACTCCTAGATTTCTTCGCTAGTTTCCTGAAGGGTAGAAAACTATTCGTAAAAATTGGCACTTCTGTATCAAAGACTTTTGTCGAGGCATGGTCTGGCATACCTCAAGGAACTCACTGTGGTTCACTGCTATTCATTCTTTTTATAAACGACTTGCCGAATCATTTCAAGTTCGCCAATTGTCTGATGTTTGCAGACGACGTAAAACTTCTGCTAGAGCTTCGCAGCTTATCAGATAGCGTAAAGTTGCAATCCGATCTGCATGCATTCGAACAATGGTGCTCTATAAATAATTCTGAATGTTAAAAAATGTTTCACTGTAACTTACACTAGTAAGCCAAATTTCATTGATTATGGTTACAATTTGAACAATTGTATTATAAGCCGTAGCTACGAGATGAAAGATCTTGGCGTTGTTTTCGACACCAAGCTCTCATTCACACGACATATTGACTACATTGCATTCGCAATGATTGGTTTCATCAGAAGAAATTCCTCTGACTTTAAAGACCCTCAAACTCTGAAGTCGCTTTACGTTGCCTTAGTTAGATCTCGGTTTGAATACTGCTCCCTAGTATGGAATCCTTACTATGAGGTTCACGAAAATAAAATTGAAAAAGTTCAAAAGGTTTTTACAAAAATGGTTTTCCATAAGATCGACTGGCCAATTGACCATATTCGCTACATAGGGCGCCGCAAATTACTTGGGCTGCAATCACTATGTGATAGAAGGGCGTATTTATCATTAATTTTTGTATATAACATCATCAACGGCAATATTAACTGCTGTGAACTAACTGATCTGTTTCAGAGTCATATTTCTCCTCATAATTAAAGGACTAATCGCTTATTTACTCAGTCAAACAATAAGACTAATTATGCATTTAATGAATCTCTCGTACGATGTGCTCGATTATGCAATAGCTACTGTGGGGCTCTTGATTTTAGTGTAAATATTATACAATTTAAGCTCGATCTTTTTTGTTTATTTAACTAAGTCCTATTTTATACAAAACTTACATTTCACTTCAATAGTCTGTAAGAAAGAGTTCTGTAGACAAATAAATAAATAAATAATTAAAGTAGAGTAATCATTTCGTCATGCCGAAACGAATGCATGACGACTCGACTTCTGTACACTTGCACGCCGTGCATAAGTCACCAGCTAGTAAACACTTTCTACACATAACAAATTTTCGGGCCGTTCTTTCGCAACTACGCACTTTCGCAAATATTTCTGCTCCGAAATATTGCATAAACGCTTGTGGTTTAATACAATTTGCACGAATTTTAGCACGAAATCATTAATTTTCTATTGAATTGACAAATAAATTTTATTTTCAACACAAAAAAGTAAACAAATGATGCTTTCAAAACTACAAGCGCCTTACAATGTTGGGCGCTTCGATTCATGAAGCTTTTATGTTAAGGCGAAAACAAGATTTTGAATCGTATTGTACAGAGCTTCATTGAAACATATGTGTTCGGCATAAAAGCTTTATACTTTAGTATGCCGAAACGATTACAGTACTATGATTAGGAGCTTAATGTGCGGAGTGCCTTAGATGATCATGAACTAAGAGGGAAGCTTGATATGACTCTTTGGATGGTCACTCGTATTGTGTACCCGCAAGGTCTTCTCGGGGTGAGCGGCCTCCCCTTTCACCATGTCAAGATCACCGCGCCGACGCTACAATCCCTCCTACTGTTCAGAAACCCAACTCCTACCCAAGCAACAATCCATTCCCCAGGGTTTGCCGCGCTTGTCTTGTCGATCAACATAGACGATTATGATATGCAACATGAAAAACAAAAATCCCGCCTCGGATAAACGAGGTTTATTTTAAAAAAATCGACCTAGCCCATCGGGCCGGTCGTGCCAACCTTTGGGAAAAAATACTTTTGGAGCCCAGCCAGTGACTAAGCCAGGGTCTAGCTCTACTCTGACCCAACCGGGTCAAGACTGCACGACAGCAAGGTCCCAAGCCGATCTTAAAGGCACTAACACCACCCATGCCTTCAGGCAGGATGCGGGTGATGCCTCGATAGCCTCTGGGAGTGGGCAGGCTGTCATCTCGGACACTGTCTCAAGACACTGTCTCCACCTCAAGTGGCGAACTCGACCTTGCTAGTCTGCCTTGGGTAAGCTCTGCCGGCCATGTACAAAGACAAGCCAGTTGTGCTCTCCCCTCTCCAGCTGTAGTCCCTCCTAAAAGAGGAACATCAGCTTCGACGACTGCGGTGTCGGCTCACATGACGAAAGTCAGTGAACCCTGACACCAACCTTTCAGGCTGCACACCGAAACCCCCTTCAAATCGAAAGGAACCTCTGAGAGGAACTATCGCAACAGAGGATCAGTCCTGCGTATCGATAGGCTGAAAGATATCAGGCAAGAGGACTTGACCGTACAGCAAATCAGTTCTAAAGCTTGAGCAGAATCATTCCTAGAGAATCACCGGAAAAGAGCTAAAGCTTGAATCCAATAGTGGAATCGCTCGGAGGAGGAAACAACATCTAAATGTCTGCATATAAAGAGCGTTAAAATTCCTTCGCAGATCCGGCAAGAGAATCGCTTGTCCGCGCTGTGATCGATCGTAATGCCCTTGATGGTGAGATTACACAGCAAAATTAGGACCAGTTAACCAGGAAGCTGTGGGCGGTATATCGCGAGGTTCTCCGTGACCTCCACTCTGCTGCTAACATCCGGGCTAATTACGGGGTGTCAAACTGATTAAGGGCGCCGATGAGAGATCCGCGCAGCTCTACAAGACCCCAATCAATAAGATTGGGGAGCCTTGGCCAAATGCACGACTAGATGTCGTGAAGAGGAAAGAAATTCCAAATCGCCCAAGATCCAGCGCATGGATCCCGGAATACCACGATGATTCTTCGGAGGTTCTGGGCTACATACAACTAGGCAAAGCCGAGCTTCCTACTCACGATTAGAACGTTTTCAAGTTGGAAAAGCTAATAGGCAAACGAAGAGTGGCGGTGATTGTCCTCAATGAGGAATCACTTCCATCCCTCTCCAACCTCAACTGGAGGATCAACTACGGCTTCCAAGCCTTGACCCTCCATGTGTATCGACAGGATATGTCGAAGAATGCTCCCTCCGCGGAAACAGTTGGGATCGCCGCGGAGGAGACCAAATGCCCTATGGACTGCGAAGTCGCTTCCAGCTGCGACATGTTGGGTAAGCTCTTTGAGCGAATCGCCATGAACGATGGGTCTGACGATGCCAGTTCGCTTACTGATACACTTTGCGATGACGAAGAGGACGTTCCTCCATTATCCGAGGAAGAAGACGCCAATTATACGGTCATTGGGCGTCCGGCTAGATATAGCGACAATAATGGTAGGGATTCTACAGATTAATCTCCACTACAGAAAAGCGGCGTTAGCCGCACTACTCTTCCGTCTCGCTCAAAAAGAAGAGGAGATCGTGCTCATCAAAGATCGGGTTTGCGGTTTGAGCAGTAAGGATTATCAGCTAATCTACACAAGAGATAAAGGTAATCCAAGGTCTTGCTTATAAGTAAAGGAAAATATTAATGTCTACTCTCTGGCACAATTCGGCGATGCTGACAGCACAGTATCCGTACTGGAAACCTCAGGAAGGATAATTCGGCTTGCCTGGAGCTAGATGGCACATGATAAGCTAGCCCCACTAGCACTAGTCACTAAGACGGTCATTTGAGCGAACTCCGCTAACGTCCCGTTAATCATTGGAACATATGCGAATGCTCATCATGATATTTGGGACAGCTCAAATGCAAAAGATCGAGGTGAGCTATTTCTCAAATTTTTTATGAAGCAATAATCTTATAATATGTAATGTTGGGGATACCCCCACTTTTGTAACTTCCCAGCGAAGGGAAGAAGTGCTAGATTTATCCTTTCCGAATAGACGAGGTGAGGAATTGGTGAGCCACTGGCATGTGTTCGGGGAAAACTCATTCTCCGATTACATGTACATTAGCCTTGAGCGTTCGTAAACCGCAGACAAACAAACTGGGAGGCATCCAGACTTTCTAATCAGATATTTGCCCGACACCTCTGGAAATCTCGCGAGTACGCAAATGGTAGACTCAGAAGTAGAAGGGCTGACGAAGGCTTTTCAAAGAGCCTCGAAGGTAGCATGTCCCAAAACAAAAAGGAGAAAGCAACGACCACCATGGTGGTCGCATGAAATATTCAACCTACGAAAGGAATGCAGGATGAAATTTAACCAAGTGAAGGCGTCAAATGTGTGAAATGAATACAAGGACTGCCAACGCAGATTTAAATATGCTGTCAGGGATGCAAAATGCTCCTCCTGGAAAACTTTTTATCAAACGATAGAAATCAACTCGGATGCAAACCGATTACGCAAGATCCTTGCAAAGAACCCAAGCGCGCCCAGCTACCTGCTCAAGGGGAATGATGAATCGACGTGCAGCAACTCCGAAACGCTTGAGCTTCTAAAGCAGATGTGGTTTCTGATAGTTTCGACACCAGAGGATCGCACAATTCACAGATCACTGCCCCAGACGGGGAAACCCCCTCTTATTGCTATTTCTGATGGGAACATTAAGGAAGCCACTTGCAGCTTCTGGCCCTTCAAGCCACCCAATCTCGATGGTATCCTACCCATCGATTGATAACAATGGATATAGTTATTCCAAAGCTAAAGGCTATTTACGGACCGGCCATCAGCCTCGCTTATATACCACAGAAATTGACGCAGGTAAAAGTTGTATTTATCCCCAAAGCGGGTAAATCTTCTCGTCATTCCTACTGAAGTCACTATAGCGCATATTGGACACACAAATTAGGGAAATAGTTGGTCCAAAGCTCTCTACTTCCCAACATGCATACAACAAAGGAAAGGGCGTAGATACAGCCCTGCACAGCCTTGAAGGTACTTCGAATAATATAAGTCCGGTCGCAGTCATTTCACCGCTTCAGAAACTCGGACTTTGACGTTGATAGCGTTTGTCAACAATCTCCTACGGGATCGGGTCATAAACTCAGAACTATGAGAAGCTTCCGCCAAAAATTAAGCGGCAAGGGTAAATCCCCAGGGAGGTGTACTCACCTCTACTATGGAATATTGCCGTTGACAGTTTGCTGAAAGATATAGAAAGAAACGGCGGCAGAGTGAATAGCCTACGCCGATTATATTGCCATTACGGCACATGATACGCCTTAAGGAAAGAAAAAAAGTTATTTTCTAGCTGTCGAAATCGCGACGCGATCTTTGTTGTAAGAAGTAAACAACGAAGAGAACAAAAAAAAACCGCGTAATTGTTGAACGCATGAATAATCATTTTTAATATGCAAATTCTTCTATAAATCATGTCGTTGTGTTAAGTTATTCTTTACCTTATGTGTGCACACGTTGTCACAAACGAAAATTAAGAAAATTGCAGTAAAAAGCCACCACCAAATTGTAAACAACGAACAAATGTAAACAAACGGCTAATGTCAAAGTCGCCCAACTTTTTTCCTAAATGCGATTATAACGGGCTACTAAGAAGAAGGCGTGATCTTTTATGTTTGGTTCATGGGTAAACATTTAGCAGCCCTGACTAATCTCATTCAAGGCATACCAAACAATCAGAATGCAGAAACCGTGGTTTGGGAGTGAATTGCACAAATCATAACTTGTACTATTCACAAAGAAACACATCTGCCCATCTCTCGGAAAAGTTACTTTAAATGGTGCCACACTACAGAGAGATGATCAGGTTAAATTGTACCGAGGGTACAACATGAGTTTCTTGTACCCTTCGCGTTTCCTAGTTGTTATTTTTATTTCCAGAATTTTTGTTTACTTTTAAATTCAATTCCCTTATATTACACGGCACCACAGTACTCGTTATTCACATTAAACACAGCTTTCAAACTTCCCTAAGGTCCAGCTGGGCATATGACATTTAAGCACGAATTATCGATACCGTAGCGGGAAAGTATGCTGCTTAAGATCAACTTCCGCGATAACCTTTCTTTCCTTTTTCTGGTTCCTAGCTAGCTGAACGCGTGCACAGTCTCGGTATTAAAAAATTATCAATTTGCGGATAACCAACTTTGTTTTTTCGGAGCCAGCGCTTGCTCGATCGCTTGAAGGACCACGTGTGCCGGAGACCGAGATTTTCCGACATATAGTTGATATATATCATCGAAATATTCCTGCCACAATGGGTTTTTATAATGATTTATAATTAGTTGCGAAAATTTAATTGAAATTTCGAGTTATTTTTCGAAGTCAACTCCAATCTAATGTATTCAACACATGCACTTGCAATCCCTTACCTAAATCTAAAGAAAAGAAACGACAATTAAATGTCATCACTAAAAAGAAACTAAAAATATGTATAGCTAAATACTTACATACCTTAGGATACTTCCCTATGAAGTGTAAAGTGAACTGAATTACAAAAATTATCCATAGGAAAAAAGTGTTAAAACCTAAAAAGTACTACTTGTAATAGTTATATAAAATCTCACCATAGCTTTTATTTACGCTTTAAGAAGTATAACTTACCAGCTTTTCTTTGGTGTCATGTTGTAGCCCACATGGGCTAAACATAATCTCCCTCAACGTTGAACTTTTGACATGCATTTTTCGTTGTTCCTAATCTTTTTTTTTTTTCTAAGACGTGCATTATTTCAATTTCAAGATCAAGGTCAAAGTAAAGTAATCTAAGAGAAAGCATAATCATCTTAGTTCTCTTCTATTTTTTTTTTTGTTTTTCTGCTATGTCTTTTTGCACTCTCTTTGCTTGCGTGCAAATCAATAGGGCCAGTTAGGTTTTCTTTGACCACTCTCTTAACTCCTATATATATAGCATAATAAATAGGAAAAGATTATAAAATTTTCATCACTACGATGGAGCAGCTACCCGTACGCATGGAGGGCCTTCTACGCTGCGATGCCTTATCGGCTTGCAATGTAAGTGAAGTTATTTTTTTATTATTACTATTTTTCCTTTGCTTTGTATATGCAACCATATGTATGTATGTATGGCTACACACAAATGGTCCGCCTTGCAGTTTTATCGTCTGAGAACCTAAGCTCTCCAAATTACTCAAATATATACATATGTACATACATATTTAGTATTCACAACTTCTTCCTACTCGTTTGCTCTAGTGAGTTTCTCTTAATTTGGAGTGCATACAATTATTTAAATATCTATATAATATACTAGAATCAGCGCGGGTCAATGACAACATAAAACAAAAGGTTGAGATAGGTTAGGGTTTTAAATTTAGCTTAAGTCTGAAAAAAATTTTAGTAATAAGGAGAGTAATGAATAATTGTCATAAGAATTTTACAATTAGGTTATTTTGCGAAAATAATTTTTTTTCTTTCTTTTTTTTATACTTGTACTCAATAATAATAATTGTAATAAATATCAATATGAATTTGTAAATTTTCTATTTTTAGGCTAATTTCTGAAGGGAATGTGGGAGTAAATTGGGTCTTTATACCAACCACAAAGCCATGGTAGGGTGGGCTAGGTGCAGCAGAACAAACTAACTGCTGGCTATAGGGATCCTGGTGCTTTCCGTTGGAGACAGGTCTTATCATTTTAGAAGGTTTCCGGTTCTTCTCTAGTGTGCAAATTTCAAAATCTTATCGTGTTAGTGGAGTAAGTGCGGAAGACGGTTGCTTGGTTTATGACCGTGATAATGAACCCCCCCGGACCGAAGCGCCTGTGCAAAGAGCGAGTGCACACACCGCGTTCGTAAGCAAGCGGTGCAAGCAATCCTCCAAAGGTAGCATACGGACACGTAACAAAATATCTAGGTCTAATTCTGGATAGGAGACCTAACATCGTTGAAAGGGTCCGCAAAGCCACAACTTCCATATACTCCTGCATCAGGGAGACCGACCGACTACTTTCTACGAAGTAGTAGTTTGGTCAGATTCTCTCAATAAAAAGGTTAGTTCTAAGAAAATAGACAAAGTTCAGCGACTGGCTTCTCTACTAAATTCAGGAACCATGAAAACAACAGCCACAAAATATATGCAAAAAAATGGCATGTAGTAACGCCATTAGGCTCAACGCGACCAATAAATGGACTCATCCACATATCGGTCACTGAAAAATACTGAACGACCTTACTCAGTTTCCTACCTCCGATTACATTCCAAGGCCATGTTCATGACCCTTCTTCACTCAAAGTCCAGTGTGATATGATTCCTAGTCATGATATCTACATCTTCACTGACAGTCAGGCGGCAGTAAAATCTCTGGGAAATATGTCGATGGCTTCCAAAGTAGTTGCAAAATGCCGCCGATCTCTCAACGAGATGGCTCAGACATTTAGCACGCATGTTGTCTGGGTACCTAGCCATTGCGAAATTCAGGGAAACTGCAAGGCTAACGAGCTCGCGCGTCATGAAATACAGATATAAACGATACTCTCGGAAACACTCTTCAGACATGTTGTTGTTGCAGCGGCTACTAAGCCTCGTTCGGGGCGGTTCATCCATCAACGTTGTCGTCTATTTCAGCTAGAGGGAGGCCCAGGAAGTGTGCTACTTCCAAAGGGGCTGTCCATAGGGACAGGGGAGTTAGCCGAGTGGGGTTCTCAGGGCATGTGAAGAGGTGCCGGGAGTCATGTTGCGACTCTCCACATGCCGGGCATTGGTTGGGCACATCCTCGTTGATTCTGCTCAGGTAGCTGTTGAGCCTGTTGCAATAGCCAGAGCGAAGTTGGGCGAGGCAGACAAAGTCCGGTGGTTGTGTGCCTAGAACGGTATTCGCAGGGCTGGAGTCTACATAACTTGAGACTGATTCCGTGCGAACGCCATTCAGGGCCTGTAGGTAGGTTGACGGGTCCAGAGGTTGTTTGATATACCTCTGGACTTCGTCTGTCAGTTCGCAAAAATGCCTCCTGACGTGCCGTGGCGAGGGTTCTTCCGCGAGCAGTTGCCCGCTGGGATGGTCACGCAGAGCATTATGTTATGCTCCTTTACTGGGAGCATCTGGCCCTCATCATTAAGGTGGTGTTGAGGCGTCATCAGGAGGTATCATGTCGCAGTTCGTAATGCCGTATTTTGGTAGGTCTGTAGCTTCATCCACTGCGTCCTGCTAGTCCCCGGTGACAATACGGGCGCTGCGTAGTTTAGAAACGGCCGGCCAATTGCCTTTTTTGTTGCCAATAACGTTCCTTTATCTTTGCCCCAAGTGCTGCCGGAAAGCGATTTGAGGACATTGTTGCGGCTCTGTACTTTGTTGACAATTTCGGTTGTATGCGCCGAGAAGGAGAGCAGACTGTCGAAGGTAACTCCGAGGATTTTCGGGTTATTCACCGTCGGTATTGTTAAGCCATCAACGTGAATACCCAGTGGTAGTCTGACCTCCTTCGTCCAGGTGGTGAAAAGGGTTGCCGAGGATTTCGGAGGGGATAGGGCAAGGCTCCTTGCAGTGAAGAAGCGAGAAAGTTCGGAGAGGTATCCGTTTACTTTCGAGGACAAGTCATCAATTCCATTCCCAGACGCCATGATCGAACAATCGTCAGCATGCGAGACTACATTAACACCCTCTGGTGGCTGAGGAAGCTTTGGTATGTAATAATTAAACAGTAGCGGGGACAGGACACCACCCTGTGGTACCCCCTGTTTAATTTTACGTGGTTTGCTAGTTTTGTCTCTGAAAATTACTGACGAGTGACCACCCAGGTAATTTACCGCCCACCGTTTGAGTCCCTGTGGGAGTGAGGAGGCCTCTATATCTTCTAGTAGCGTTGAATGACTGACAGTATCGAACGCCTTGGACAGGTCCAACGCTACTAAAATAGTTCTTTCACAGGGGCGGTATCGGTTGAGGCCTCGAGTTATCTGAGTGTTTATGGCGTTAAGTGCTGTTGTTATACTATGCACTTTACGGAACCCATGTTGATGCTTCGCTCGGGTCAGATGGTTCGTGAAGTACGGGAGCAGCAGGGCCTCGAGTGTCTTCGCTACCGGGGAAAGGAGAGTTATCGGGCGATAAGACTCTCCTTTGTTGGCTGGTTTCGCCGGTTTGAGCAGTGGGATCATTCTCCCCATTTTCCAGATGTCTGGAATGACGAGAGTGGCCATAGACATGTTGAGGACCTCCGTTAGGTACGCTACTCCCGCAGGACCCAAATTTTTCAGCATCAACATGCATATTCCGTCGGGTCCAATGGCTTTGGAGGCTTTCGTCTTCCCGATGGTTACCCTTAACTCACCGCTGGTGAAAAAAGGCGCACTAGGTTTTGGCATTTTGTGCAGGCTTCTGGTCACTCGAAGTTTGGCTTTATCCGCTCGCGTATCTCTCCGGGTCCGACGAAGCGTGGTCACCAAAGTCTATCTCGACTCTGTCTTCGCGCTTCGTCGGTTTGGACAGCGACCTCACGGTTGACCAAAGCTTTCTCACACCAGAGGCGAAGTTGCAGGTCTTCAGATGCTCTTCCCATTTCTTCCGCTTATGTACGTTCACAAGTTGCCAAATCTCCGAATTGAGATCCCTAATACGGGGATTTCTGGGATCGGCCTGACGAAGGTTGTCGCGCTCATCAGCTGGAATAGCCGCTTCGGCAGGAAAATTCGGACGTGGATACTTAATACATCCTGCTGGGTTGAAGCGAGCTGCAGCAGCGGTAACAACCCTGCGGAACTTACGTTCACCTACATGAACGTCGGTTGGTATGTGTAGTGCAGTGAAGGCGCCCCAGTAACATCCGTGAAGCCTTTCCAGTCAGCTTTGGAAAAGTTGACATAAGTCCGGTGTTCCACAGAAGCAAAGTCGGCAGGTTTATCAATCGAGATGACTATGGGCAGATGTTTTGATGCTAGAGTCAGCATAGGTCGCCATGATACGCCGTTTATCAGACCAGCACAATTGTTAGATCTGGCGAGCTGCAGCAGCTGCCCATAAGCCTGGTGGGTGCGTCGTTGTTCATTGTGCAGAATGTCGAATCCTCTATCTGCTCAGCCAGATGTATTCCCCTACGATTATTTGACAGGCTTGAGTGCCAAAGATCGTGGTGCGCGTTAAAGTCACCAACTACCATACGATTTTCACCTCTGAGTAGCGCACCTATTTCAGGGTGATATTCTGCCGGGCAGCTGTCAACATCACCTGACCGGATAGCAATGCCCTGACATTCTAGGATGGTATACCTGCGGTCGGTGTCTGCTTCACTGAGACGATACTGCACGGTGTGGTGCGTGATGAACGCTAAACCTCCACCATTATCTCGCTCGCGATCTCGACGGTGCACGTTGTATTCGGCGCAATTCAACAGGGTTGGATTGCCGTGCAACTTCGTCTCATAGACCGCAGCTATTAATATTTCATGCCTTCCCATAAAGACAGTTATCTCCTCGATCTTGCTCTGGAGTCCGTTACAGTTAAACTATAGCACCTTTGTGTGCCTTGGGAGACCAATTGTGCTGTGTGGTGTTAAAGAGTTGTGTTGCCTGCCGGCCCCCTGCTGTACGTGCTGGAAAAGGGGGTTCTGCCTTGTGGTGGTGGTTGGCGGCGTCGCGGGGGAGGGATGCGACGGGGCAGCACAGCAGGGGCCCACATAGTCACTCGTCCAATCTCGTGTGTTGCGAAGTCCTGAGCACGTCCTAAAGTAGCACCAGCCGAAGCAAGAGTTGCACTTGACTGATGTCACGTTACGGTATATTCTGGACTGACAAGCAGAGCAGATTGTCGGAGGGACTAGGAGTTGCCGGCGGCGGTGTGTGGGTGCTATTGTGTTTGTTTGTGTGTCTATTGTTGTGTTGTGTTGGGGTGTGGGTGTGTTGATTGTGTGCTGCCCAGGTGGGTGGTGGTTTGCCGTGGGGCGGTCCGGTTCGCACAGCATGGGTCCACGAACGACGTGGTCCTTTGCCGGTGCGTACGCAGGCCCGAGCAGTTACGTTGTGACTCCACCCGTCACAGGCATTGCACCTGACCGAGGTGGAGTTTATGTGCTGTCGTCTCTGGCATACGCAGAAGGTGTAGATTTCTGGCCCTGGGTTTGACTCTATGCCAGCCCTGAGCAGAAGGGTGCAGAGATGGTGTAGCCCTAGGATCGAGCAACGTTTGATGGATTTCAACGACCTAAACGGGGTAAGATCGCCGAAACAACAGCCCTTGGTCGGGTAAAACCGGAGGCATTCCGGTACGTAGAACCGGCTGTCGTGGGAATGACAGACATGCAGATATCTACTTCAGATACGCAAATATCTACTGCGTGAAAAATTCGTAGAAGCAGCAAACGAAAGATGGCCAATTGAACCGACCTGTCATATTGCCAAAACACTCTGGCCCACCACGAACGCCCAACGAACCAAGTCTCTACTTAATCTAAGGATGCAGGATATTCGCATATTGACTGGAGTTATCGCCGAAATTGTCTGATCGGATTACACGGAGCTAGGCTGGGTACACCCTACAACGACTACTGCAGAAGCTGCATGAATTTAGAGGAAGAGAAAGCCATCCCACATTTTCTCCATCTTTGTCCCGCTCTGTCAAAACGGAAAGCAAAAACTCTCGGGAGCTATTTCTTTGACGATCTCGATGACCTCAAAGAGGGGGATGTCCGATAGACATGGGCGTAGTGCACTACTATAGCGATAGTGGAGCTGGTTTTCTTATGAACAAATATTTTTGGTGTAAAAAATCAGAGTTCTCACTGCCACTATTATTTCTAGTGGTAGGGCACAATGCTTTCCAGTCCAAGCCTAGTGATATTGGAGCTGACAAAATTTCCACTAAATTAATATTAATGGCTTAAAGACTATTTCCACTAAATCTTGCAAATAGTGGAAAAAAGCCATGCTTCCACTAAATAATACTAATGCTTGGTAGTAAGGAAAAACTGATATCGCACGTTTAATAAAATAGAGATGTAATTAAAAATTTACGTTCTTGGAGATTTCATAATACAATTAAAAAGCTTGATGAGGAGAATATGTTGAGCCTAACAGATGACTAAACTTCCCAAAAATCGCGAAGATATGTGCCTTTCCATCTGTCTTTTGGTATACCAACTGTAGGAATTGATCAAACTTTGTTTGCGTTTTCCCACAAATTTGAAAATTTTAAAAATTTCTTTAAATTAGCTTTGTTCCCCACGCATTCCGGGATGTTTCGGTAATTACAGCGTAAAAATAAGTTATTCTCTCACAAGTGTTAAAAATAAGTCAACACGTGCCAAAAGTGACCAGAGCGTGAGGAACGCAAAAAACCACATTTCGTGCCCGGAATCAACAAATCAGCTCTAAAAAATGATTTTATGTGTATTTATCTTATATGGGTAATAAAATTAGCAAATACCTACATTTCTGAAACTTAACTGCTATTTTCCATTTTGGTATTTTATAAAATTTGCGCTCGGGTCTAAACAAACAACAACTGTTATTTCAAATTGACTTCTTGCATATTTCTGCCCGGAAAAAGTTCGGGCTGTTTCGGGCACGAAGAAGAATACCTTTACGAATCAAAAGTGGAAGGTATTGGCTCTCTACTACCCATTTTTATAGCGTAAGAAACGCTTTCTGACCTGTTTTGGGCACCCGCGGGATCCCGCGGGCTCGTGTGGAACAAACCTATTATTAAACGTGCTATATATTGACTATGTGTTCATCATCTCACAACTCAAAATTACACGTTCGTCAGAAAATGCGAAAAATTATTCCTTAGCACATACTAATCATATGTACGGTTGCCAGACGTACTGATTTTATCAGTATAGTACTGATTTTTCAACTCGTGTACAGATTTTATTCATTTCTTCAATCAGTACGCTAATGTCTTCATTTTTCTAAATTTGTAGTGATTTGTACTGAATTTTCAATTAAAACAAAATACTTTCTGATTTTCTTAAGGTTTTTACATAACGTTGGAACTTCCTTAAACTGTACTGCAAAAAGTAAGAAGAAAATGATTTAATTATAGTTGACATATTTCAGATAATATTTGATATGGCCAAGCAATTAATACAACAAAAAGATCTATCGTATTATGGGCATATCGCCGGGCCGTTACATCCCAGTTGCGATAATATAATGAAGTTTAAATTATTTACAAAGAAGGCTGACTTTTTTTACCGAGTGTTAGTTATCTCGAAAATAACTTTCAGTTTAATAACAACAAATATGAATATTCGAATGGCTTTTGCCTATAACTTACAATTCTTTTTTCACAATTTACTGATATTGTAAAAGAGTTTTGCATACAAGACATAGAGTTAGACACTCTTTTCAGCGAATTCTTCGTCTTTAAAAGTGTTTGCGTATTTAAAGAAATTAATTTCAGCAATGAGGAAATGTGGATGAATTCCTTAAATAGCGGTACTTTTCCACAGTTTGAAATAGTCATACCTATTACAGTATCCGACGGATGCCGTTCGCACGGATCTAATCCGATTCTTGTGAAAGACGTCTGTGGGATACGTGCCTATTCCGGTCCGCAGGATGTCATTTGCCTGAACCTAGTCCTACAAACTCGCTTATTATGATGGTGCGAATCGGACTAGATGCTGAGAGTATTAAGTTTGCTTCCTGGCGCAAAGAGAGAAACCTGTTTCTAATTAAAATTTATTAAAGTGAACTTCAAATTAATAGTAATTTTTATTATTATGTATTCAAAAATGTTATTTATTCAAAATGTCAATTTCGCGACAGCAATTTATGTGAAAAATGATTTTAGTCTTTTTAATTTTATATGGAAATTGACAAAAAATAAAAAATAATTTGCCATTTAAATTGTTGGTGAAACCGGCTGTTACATTTATAATTTTGCTGAAAATGTACTGAAAAGTACTGATTTTTTTAACTTGAAAAAGTCTAACGTATTGATTTCGCGCATAAAAAAATCTGGCAACCCTAATCATATGGGCAAGGAAGACTTTACCTTAGGTTTTTTCAGCAATTTATAACAAAAATTTGCTGCAGCACCATTGTAAATTTTTAGTGCATAATTTCAAAAATCCCAAATTTTGACTTGCGTCACTTTTGAAGATCGTGTGCGATATGTGTATAAGTAACCTCTTACGTGAGTCTACAGTTCGTGCTTTTTATATTTAAATCCATAAAAGCGAAATTTGTGTTTGTGTTTATCTTAAAGAAATATTGTAATTGTATTGATATACACTGTAAATTGATATGTATGTACTTATGTTAGAAAATATACCCACATATATTCAAAAGCCGCTGTGGTGTAGTGGTAAGCAGTGCGCGCTCCGCAGCACCTGGGTTCAGACCCTGGTCAAAGCAACATCGCAAAAAAAATATAGAAAAGGCTTTTTTCTTAACAGCGGTCGTCCCTCGGCAGGCAATGGCAAACCTCCGAGTGTTTTTCTGCCGTGAAAAACAGCTTCTCATAAAAATACAATCGCCGTTCGGAGTCGGCGTAAAATTGTAGGTCCCTCCGCTTTGTGTGACAACATCAAGGCGCACGCCGCAAGTCGGAGGTGAAGCTCGGCCAAACACTAACACATGTGTAAGCGCCAATCTATTATTATTATGATTTTCAAAATCCGATACATTTCCAAAAATCACTTGAAAAGGCCTAATTACTTTACTATATTTGGTTTAGTGGAAAATCTGTTGATTCCACTATTTTTGAAATTATTGAAAATTTTTCACACTACCACTAAACTCATTAGTGGTAGTGGAAAAAATTCAATTACCACTAGCATTTAGTGGTAGTGAAAAAAATCTGAGTCCCACTACTTTTAGTGGGATTAGAAAAAAATAAGCCGCACTATATTCAGTATTATTGGTAATTGAAATTTAGTGCACTACACCCATGTCTGATGTCCAAAGCCTTTGCACATTCTTGCCAAGCACCAAGTGGTTTACAGGGGACGGGGATAATTAAAAACCCTCATGCGGTATCACAAAGGACCCTGGGTCTAAGTGAGTCCTACTTCTGGCCTGCCGCCCAATCTTATCTAACCTATGGGAGGTGCCACGCCCCTTTTTCTAATAGCCCCAATTTTTCTTCATGACCATGTGATTAATTTCATATATCTCCATACCAAGTTACAGTACTATACCATGAATACTTCCTGAGATATGCAGTATTAAAAATTCGGTTTGGAGGTGCAAAATCAGGTATTTCAAAATTGGCATTTGTTGTGAAAAAAACCATGCCTATTACCGTTCTGAGGACAAAATATAGAACTGTATACAATTTCGCGTTATTCGTTGGTGTGGTTTAGGCGTGATGGTCCGACCCCGTACAGACGTTCACATTCATATATTTTTATAAATAGACTTAAAAAAACGCATGGATTTAGATTTCAAACGAGTTTGCAAAGGATATTGGGGAATTGAAACGTCAAATAAAGCATGTGCGGAATGGTATGTTCCAGAAAAATGTATATTAGACAAAGGCAAAAAATCTGCTTCTTCGGCAGCAACCTTGTATGAGCCACATTTGTACTACAACAAAGAAATGAGCTTTTTAGACTCAGTAATAGTTAAAAAAAAAAAACGAAAGCAGCTTGGTTAGTTAAGTTCAAATTACACCATACATTCTTCTTATTTGTGTTCTTGGAATACCTTTTTTACAGGATGTTGTTGAGCCGAGTGTTGAACCAGCGGAGAATATTGATTTGGAAGCAACATTAGTTTATGATGAATGCAAAAGGCAGGGGCAACAAATACCTGCTACAAACATTCCAGAAAACCTCGCGTCATCTCCATATCCGACTTAATCCCCTACTAAGTTTCCGCATCATCTACATTGTCGGCACGTCGCCGTCGTCGGGCGGCCGGAACAGAGTGCGACAGGAACGGAGTATTTAACAAAGCGATCAAAGATATAGTTTCATCTGCCACAAGCACAGAGCTGGAAAAGGTATTTACTTCATTTGGAAAGACAGCAATTGCCACTGTCTAGAGCAACGGTGACCATCCATATCAAAAATACATTCAATGGTGTCAGAGGCTTTGGTACAGTATTTGGCACCCTCCCATGTGCAAAGAAAATCGCACATATTGCAAGTTGCATTAGATGACGCAAATATATCGTTCGAATAAGAATTAGATGTTTACATTAGGGCTTGCCGGTACCGCCTGCTAGGAAAGGCATCAATATAAAGCTTCAGGTCCTTTTATTTCTAATCTATAATTAATTATGAGTTCTAATTCGGTATTTAACCGTGGCACAGTGGTCGAAAATCCCAAATAACGCACCAAAACCTCGAAATTTTTTTGTTACCGATCGGGATAAATTTCACTTTACCGTGTTTAGAGTGCGTTGAGATGAGGACAGATGTTTCCGTGCATTAGTTTCGAGCAGGTAGCCGCTCAAAGTTGAACGTTCAGCCGAATGCGCGTGACGCTGCAGTATTGCCTCGCGCGTGCACCCGAAAGTTTTTGTTTATAAGAAGAGTACATCTTTTCCGGGCCCGATGGATTTTCATCGCGATGGTAAGTGGAGTATTTATATACTAACTTGGAATGATAATTTTGATATTGGCACCTGTCAGCGACGTCCAAACGAAAGCGTTCTTCTTCTCTTTTGTGTCATAAAAATTTCAATATTCAATGGAAAATTAGTTTATGAGTTGAACCGAGTTGAGCTTATAGCCTTAGTGTTTCGGAATCGGAAAAGTGTCTAGAATAAAATAGCGTTGAAATCAGCTGCGGATTCTTGCGGATTTGCGATTTTTGTGTGACGCGCGCGCGTGCCGTTTCCCGAGCTCGGCCGGCGGCGCAGTGGGAGACCGGCATACGGCCTGGCCACGGCACGGCCGTGCGATACGGAGAATGAGGGGATCCGTAATTCTCATTGTGTGAAAGTTCTGAGAATACAAATCTCTGTTTTGAATGAATCCTTTTCTGCTTCTATATGTAGGGTGATGATTTCGACCTTCTCGACGTTTATTTCTCTGACAAAGCAATAATCAATGTAGGGATCGTTCATTTCAGTATATGGCACGATTACGATTCCTGGACTGACTGGACTGACTGATTTTTGCAGAACTCAACTAATTAAACACTTTTACAAGAATATAAAAAAATTGGTAACTCGCTTCGTTTTCAAGATACAGCGAGTTAAAGTTGGTCAATTATGACAGATCAGCTGTTTTTCATCGCATTGATACGATAATTATAATCACTCAAATTCCACTATTAAATACTAGTTTTTTCCAGTAAACCAAATAAAATGCTTAGTTTTTAAGATTCAAAGGCAATAAATTACGCGGCTCTTTTATTCGTAGGCCTGAACTCGTATATAAAAATGGAGTGTTTTCATGTAGAGGCGCGCGTGCATTTCTGTAGGTTGGTATGCACTCTAAAAACTAGTCCTAACCTTACCTTCATTTCGAGAAAAGTTGCTTTTTCTCCAAAAACTTGTCCTAATTATTTAATAATGTCCATTTTTGGTTTTCAGTTTCTAAACGAATGGAAATATCGTGGACGCGGAGACAAATGTTCGAGGCGCTCCTCGGTAATTTTGACGCGGATTTCGAAAAAAAAACAGGATTGTAATTGAAAAATTAACCACTAAATCTCCCTATTCAAGCCGAATTGCAAGTACATCAAAAGGATCGCTGAAAAATTTTTCCACGAATTGAAAAGGGAGTGGCAAAAAGTTTCTCGCGAAAGAAGCATCTTTGACGTAAAATGCAAGGATTTGCAGGATGTTTCAACAGATGTGGTAAAATACGCATTTTCAATAATACCTCTTAATTTATCGTTTTCAGTAATGCTTGTTGTTAATAAAATTTACTTCATTAAAGATTTTATTGACCGACAATGAACCCAAATCGAGCACTTCATGTGGGGATACTGGTTCCGCAAAAAAAAGGAATAGTGGTACTAGACCTCAAGTGCCTTTTTCCGAAACTTCCGCTACTTCAAAGCTACGCAAAGTCGGTCGAACGCGAGAAGAGTACTCTACTGAGGAAATATCGTTTGCCGCAAAAGTTAGTCTTCGTAGTGATGGAGCGGTTGCAGCATCCCACGTGATTCAAGGTGTGATGGAGTCCCCGACACGCGCTGATAAATACAAGGCAGCAATGAAACATTCCACGGAGAATATGGCCACCATGATTGAAAGCAAAGTAACGAGGCAGCAGTATGAAGTCTTTCGCGACACTTACAAAGCTCGTAAGCTCCCACCTTTACCTCCATATGGAAAAATTGTAGAGGCGAAAAAACGTTGTTACCCGGAAGATAAAACAATTTCTGAGACGCGCGCTGAAGTTAAATTGCACTCGCTTCTGAATCACACTTGTGCTAGAATTTTGCTTTCGCAAACAGATGCTTGACAACAATTGCTTCCTGATACTTCCAAGAAATTTTCCTTGATTGCTAAGTGGGGTTTTGACGGCAGCTCCGGTCACAAGGAATACAAACAAAAATTCGAAGACAAAGGTGGTTCAGACACGAGTGTTTTATTGACATCCCTTGTTCCTTTACGACTTCTTGGATTTGATAACGATTCCAAAAAAGATATCGTCGTTTGGAAAAATCCTAGACCATCTTCCCCTCGTTTTTGTAGACCCATACGATTACAATTTATAAGCGAAGATAAGGGGTCAAACCTTGAAGATGAGCGCGTAATTCGTGAGCAAATCGAATCCCTTGAGAAATTCAGTACATTCATCGACGGAAAACCTGTAGAAGTTGAATTTACTTTAGCATTCACAATGATAGATGGTAAAGTTTTCAATGCTGTGACGAATTCAACATCTGCGATGCGTTGCTATTTGTGCAATGCAACTGCAAAACAATTTAACAATATTGACGCGATGAAAGCAATCGATGTTGACGACTCCAAATTACAATACGGGTTGTCATCATTGCATTGCTGGATACGATTTTTTGAGTGCCTTTTGCATATAGGCTACAAAAAAGAAATTCAGAAGTGGCATTCTCGTGGTCAGGACGTAAAGGAAGCTTTGAAAACGCGTAAATCTGGAATTCAAGAAGCGTTTAAAAATGAATTGAATCTGTTAGTCAACCGTCCAAAACCGGGTATGGGGAATTCCAATGATGGTAATATCGCGCGACGTTTTTTTGAAAATTCAGAAGTATCCTGCAGAATTCTCAGCTTAAAAATGAATTATTCGACCGATTTTACGCTATTTTACAAGTTTTGTCCTTTAATGTAAATGTACCATTATTTGAGAGCTATTGTACACAAACTGCCCATGTATTTGTAACTGAATACCCGTGGTATTATATGCCGACCACTGCCCATAAAGTTCTTATCCATGGCGCAAAAATTGTCCAGTCCGCCATTTTGCCTATTGGACAGTTATCAAAAGAGGCACAAGAAGCCCGAAACAAAGACATTAGGAATTACAGGGAACACTTTTCGCGGAAATGTTCTAGAAAAAGTACAATGGAAGACATATTCCATTTGGTTTTGGTATCATCTGATCCCTATATTTGTAGTTTGAGGAAGTTAAAACCGAAAAAAGGGAAGGCCTTATCTTCCGAGGCGCTTGCATTGTTGAGTTATGAGAAAAGCGAGAACCATGATACTGATAGCGATAACGAGACCCAAAGCGAACACGATAGCAGTAGTTCTGAGAACGATAGCGATGACTAGAGTGCGATGTGGCATTTTGTAAACAAAAAAATGTTCATAAATAAAACATTTTTAATTTCCTCACGTGTTATTCCCGTTATTTATGGAGTTGACCTCAAACATGTAGAGAATACTAAATTATATAGCTTTTCTGTGGCCGCCATTTTGTTTTTTGAAAAATGGACATCATTTTCGAGTTCAGCGACCTCGAAAATGTATGTATCAGTTGATTTCGACTCGAAACACGATGTTTTTATGACAGTTGGCCGCCATTTTGTAGCCGCCATTTTGATTTTTGAAAAATAGACATCAATTTCGAGTTCAGCGACCTCGAAAACGTATGTATCAGTTGATTTCGACTCGAAACACGATTTTTTCATGACAGTTGGCCGCCATTTTGTGGCCGCCATTTTGAATTTCGAAAAACGAACCTCATTTTCGAATTCAGCGACCCCGAAAACTTTCAGGTCTGTATATTTCAATAACTTTAATATACGTTCAATAGTTTTGGTGCGTTATTTGGGATTTTCGACCACTGTGATATGTATAAATGATGCAAGCGTGCTTCGCGTAACTACATCCATTTGTACATATGTACATATGTTTGTATGGATACATTTATAATGAAGAAAACGGGCTTCGTTGATGTACTGATGGATGGGCATATGTATGTACTTATGGACAGCACTGTTTTCATGTATGTATATATGTTTGAATGGTTGTATATAAATTTGAATGGATGTACACATGTTTGTGTATTTTTTTTTCAAACGGAGGGGGAATTTTCCAAAGATATTATGCACGATTCGTCATTCTGTCCGCTAAGGGTACACCTCATTCGGGACCACGCCCAGACTATGTTATCACATAATTCAGGACTTGCGAGACAGCGAGTCTACGTACTAAACCCTTAACTCCGACGTCTGAAGCTTGTGTTTCGCCTTGCGGGACTGCCGTTAGGTATTACGTCGCAAGGCTTAGCTTTGCCAATTGGCTTTTCACACACGCCTTTCTGGCCTACCACTCGTTCAGTCTTCTATTATCGCTACTGCGCTGCCACTCTTTTCCTCTAAGTTCCTGAAGAACTATAGCGGACCACGCTTTGACTCTACTCCACACCATTCTAGATTGCATCATGTGGTGCACAATGTTTTCTGGCGCCACTCGATCGTTTATTAGCTTTTCTAGGTCTGCCCTGTCGGCGTCATACCTCGGGCAGGAAAAGAAAATGTGCTGCACGTTTTCACCGCTACTGCCGCAAAAGGAACACTCGGTCCCGTCATCGTGTCCGTACTTGTTTGGATATTCTCTGAAAGAGCCGTGATCCGTCAGAAACTGCGTTAGGTAGTAATCAGTCTCGCTGTGTTTCCTCTCAACCCACACTTGAACGTTACCGATTAACATGTGCGTACATTTTCCATTCGTGGTCGCATCCCAGCGTCTCTGCCACTCGTATAAGCTAGTCTGTCTTTCTTCTTTCCGTTCTTCGCCTGTTAGTCGCCTGCCGATGTTTCTTGACTTCTCGAAAATTCTCTTAATTTCCATGGCCATTGTATCTGGTGGCATGATGCCCGCTATGACTCCAACGGCCTCGTGTGATACCGTGCGGAACGCACTGACAACCCTGATAGCGTTTAGCCGAGTCACTGACTTCGCTGTCTTGGCATATGTTTTCTGCTGGAGCGCTGGCCTTCAGATGGGCGCAGCATACATTAGTATAGACTGACTCACTTTACCTAGGAGTGTTCGCCTGCTCTGACTTGGTCCGCCAATGTTGGCCATTATCCTCGTTAGCGCGGGCGTAACCCTTGCCGCTTTCTCACAGGCTTTGTCGATGTGCGCCTTGTAGTTGAGTCTCGCGTCGCGTCAACGACTGCTGTGTCGCGATGCTATACCCGTCAGTGTTAAGCGTAGCATTTTCTACCTTTTTCCTGCTTGTGATCAACACCGCTTCCGTTTTTTGCCCCGCTAGTTGATACTTTGTTGCCGTTAGCCAGTTTTTTGATTTTTTGCGCGGTATTATTGCATAGAATCTCTATTTCGTTGAGTTCCTTAGCCACTGCTGTTACTACGATGTCGTCAGCGTGCCCGTTGATTTGTACCTCCCTTGGTAGTGGTAGGCGCAGTACTCCATCGTAGAGTACGTTCCACAGCACTGGGCCCAGTACGGAGCCCTGTGGTACTCCACCCGTCACAACATACTTTTTCGGTCCTTCATCGGTATTGTAGAGTAGCAGCCTATTTGACAAGTAGTTGGAAACAACTCTCAGCAGATAGGGCGGTGTTTTCTTGCACTTAGGGTGGGGCCAGTTGAAAGCATTTTTGAAACGTTACTACCGCGCAGTATTCTTTCGTGCCATACATCCATCTAGTCCCTTCAATTGCCTTGCTTGCGATATCAGTTCGGAATCCATATTGGTTGTCGGCGAGACCCGGGGATTCTTCCTTTAGGTGTTGCTCTAGTCGTACATAAATAAGTCGCTCCAGTATTTTTCCAAGCGTGTCCAACATGCAAGGCGGGCGGTACGAGATTGGTTCCCCGGCAGGTTTATTCGGTGTCTGCAACAGAAGTCACCGCTGCTTCTTCCAGATTTTTGGGAAGACCCCTTCTCGCAAACGCCGCTCAAATAAGTCAGTGAACGGGCTGATATTATGCTTAATGACAACCTTTAGAGCTTTGTTTTGATTACCATCTAGACCTGGTGCTTTGGCATTGCCAAACATTTCCGCCGCTTGGATTACTTCCTCGTCAGTGACTAATAGTGCGTTCATTATCGCAGGTTGTTCTACTCGCAGCTGTCGTTATTCTGGAGTTTGCGCAGGGAAGAGAGTTTCCACAACGATTTTTTAGTAGGATGGGGCAGGTTAGCGCTTGCCCTTTATCACCTTTAATTGTCCTCATCACCACTTTGTACGTATCACCCCAGGGATTTTCGTTTACCTTTTCACAGAGCTCTTTGAAACAGCACGACTTACTCCTTCTTATTGCTTTCTTGAGGTCGCTTCGCTTCCTTTTAAAGCACTCGCGCAGCCATGTGTGCTCCGCCGATCCCCGTCTCCTTTGGCAGAGCCGCCTCGCTTTGTGGCACTCACACCTTAATATGTCAATTTCTTCGTTCCACCAGTATGCTGGCTTTCTGTAAGCGCCTTGTTTTTTCCTGCACATAGCGGCGTCATATGCTTTGCTGATGTGTCCCACCAGAATTTCCGCTTGTCGTTCCGTATCTTCTGCGCTGGCAAGATTTCCCTCCATCATGATTCTGAAGAGTTCCTCGTCAAGTGTTTCGAATTTCCACCCTCGAGTCTGTGCGTTTCTGATGGCAGCACATTTTCGACTCTGCGCGTTGTTTCCGATTTCGACCATAATGGCCAAATGGTCACTATGCGTATAGAGATCTGACACCTCCCAGCTTGTTGACCGCACTAAGGCACTGCTAGCGAACATGATATGAATCACCGAGCCATGACCGTTCTTTTCGAAAGTGTTCCTGTTTCCCGTATTTAACAGCACTACATCCAGCAACGAAAACGCCTTGAGTAGAGCATGTCTTCTTTCGTAATGATCTCGTCAAGGTCCCGAATTTCGACCATTACTTCGTGGGTAAGCGCTCTGATTTGTGGCTGATCACCTAGCACTTTACATATTCCGCTCTTAAACTCTCCCATGGTTATCATTTGCGTTTCCTTTAGCTCCAGCAGGACTTCGCCTTTGGCCGTCTTCCTAATTCGCGCTACATTCTCGCCGAGTTTTTGCAAAGCATCATATTTTTCACCGCCCTTAAGATGTCGCTGTAGGACATATCTCCAGTTCGCGATCTAACGTTAGCATCGGGACGTTGGGGCGGCTTGTACGGTGTCTCCTTGCTGCTTCGTGGTTTACGTTTCAGCGCTGGCCAGCCTTTTCCTTTTTCCTCCTTCTTTTCTTTTCTCTTGGTAGGGCGACTATCTTTCGTCTCCTTGCTTAAGACGGTTTCTGACTTCCTTGGCACCTCTTCATGTTAGGTGGCGTTCTTCGAGTCGGCTGGTTTTCGTCGCGGGCCTCTTTGGGGTGGTTTCCGCAGTCGTGGGCATAATGAGGACGTTCTGTCTGTCTTCTTTTATTCTGATGTACTCCTCACGTGCATTTGCATGTAACTTTGCTATTTGGCTGAGAATGTCCCTCATGTTGTTGTTGATTGAGCGCTGTGGTGGGCGCATTACATCCATCAGCTTCTTGATTGCATCGCCTAGCTCCAACATATATTCTCCTCGCGATCGCACTGCTTTCGCCTGTGGCGTGCTATTCTGCAACGCTGGTAGTGAAGACCTCGCTCGTACTGAGCACCTTTGTAGGCGACCGAACCAGTCGTGATGCGCACTTGAAAGGGTCCATTTCCGCAATCGGTGTTCTCATGGACGGCTCTGTCTCGGACACTATGCCATAACCGTTATCCAAGCTTTCAGTGGCGCTGCTCATTATGATGCAGTATATATTGCTGCTGCTATTGTTGCTTTTTGTGTTGTTTCTCATATTTGTTTCCATTAATTTATATTCTCCAGCGCATTGTGTGCACGGGGGCGGGCGAAATAGACAGGAAGGGGTATACCCTCGGGGACGATACCCTACCCCAGTTCCCTAAGGCCTGCCCTTCGCTTTACCAGTCCAGGAAAACACGGACGAACCGGCGCTCGCCCGGAGCAACGCAGGCTACTACTCCTGCGTCCAATGCACACTTCCTGACCAGCGCCCGAAGGGGCTGGTTACTGATACACACCGCGGGTGACACCTCGGCAGAGCAGGCTCACATCACCCTCTTCGTCCCACCAGCGGAGAAGTCGCTGTCGAGATTTCAAGAGACTCCCAGTGCGCCGCGACGTGTACTGGTCAGGTTACAATATCAGCCGCCCTGACATGGTGAACAGACGCTGACCAGGAAGCCGCCCACTGTGGGTCCGTCGCGCCTGGATTTTGTTACTCATCAAGCCCATGCATGATGAGGGGGACACATACTTTAAAGAGGCGGTGTCGACTCGCCACTGTCACGGGAACTTCATCGGACTTGCTAGCTTTTGACCAGCGTCCTCCATTCCAATCACTCATCGTCGGGGGTTACTTATTCGTTTAAACTTATTTCGCAACTAACCTGCTACTACAGGCCGTCCGGCTATATGCGATTGTGCTCTCGCTATCTCCTTGTATTAACACATCCTTCGTTGGGATACTCTGATGAACAGATGTGAGGATGATAGCAAGGCCAACTTATATAAGGTAGTGTTACAGGAGTATTTGAAATTTTCGCCCGATGTTTCTTAAAGAAAGCCATAAACGTAGCGACTGTTGGTTCAACTTGGTGTTATTTTGCTCTAGATTGTACTGTTTGTGGGCCTGTTGAATGAATTTATGTCTTGGTTGTATGAAAGATCAAAAAATTTGGATTTTCATGAAAGTTGTACAAGCTATCGCTACATTAATGGCCATGTTGTAAAAACTCATTTAATTTGCGTTTATTTTGTACACTAAATAACCGAAAATAGATAACTCAGCCGAAATAGGTACGTGCTTTCGTTGAATTTTATAAATGTAAGCCGAAACTATGAAATTGTAAAAATTTTCGGCTTGCATTATGTCAAAAGGATGTGTTTGTTGTAATTCATCTGTCATTTACTACCATTATGCGTAGGCCAATTCATAAAATCATTTCATGCGTTTGAGTAGAAACTGAATGAATGAACACCATTTCGTGATTACAATTAACACGAAATAGATTTTATGCACTTAGTTTTTACTTAGATCGATGAAATGATTTCTTGAATTGGACTACGCATACATGTGATACTTATGCTTTTAATTTATAAGGTAATTTTGTATTTTTATACTCTTGCTACCACATGAATATATGAATTCGCCTTGGAAGATAGAAAGCGATTAAGAATAAATGCCGAACAAAGGAATTTGTCTTCTTTCAACTTAAATAAATGCACTTTGCAAACAAAAGTGCGCACGTTACTTAGCGACTTGGTAATGGCGAATTCGTAAGGATCTATTGATTGCATTATAAACATTTTCATTTATTTGTTTAACATACAATTACTTCCATTACAACCCGGTCCTATGGATGCTAGAAGCGCGAATTCATACAAGGTGGTGTTACCGGAAAATGATTAAATAAATTATATGTATATCAGAAAATTAATAAGATTAAATGAAATTATTGTTTAATTTCTAACCAAACCTATGTATGTAACTCAATCGCCTAACGCTTTGCCGAACCGTAAACATATGTTAACACATCCAATTTCGTCACGAAGAACCTGGTACTCACACCTTTTTTAAGAAGTTTCACTTCTATCATGTGTACTGTGTTACACACGCATTTTTTTTAAGGAATTTGGCTACCAGTAAAAATAATTCGCGGCTACACTGGTACCTATGTACATGTGCTCAAGCATTGACGCTCAATTCGACGTTGTCATAATTTTGCATTTGTAACATATTTTCCATTGCACATAGGTACATACATTGTATATAAATACATATGAGTAAGCCTACTCACTAGCATTGTCTCTTTGTATACCGCTCAAATGTTCTAGCTATACTTTGTCTAATATGCTGTACATATGTACATACATACGCACATTTTTTTCTTGTCGCTATACACTTAAATTGAAATTGGAATTTTGGGAATAAATCAGTCTAATCGTTGACCATCAAAGCAGACGCATCGTGTTCTCTTTTTTTTTAAGGCACAGCCCAAGTCGAATAGATTTTTGCATTTTAATTTTAATACCGATTATGGAAATCGCTGCCAATCTTACATTTTGGCGCCCAACGTGGGGCTAGTCCTTTTAGTAAATTTTTGGATAAAATAAATTGAGTTTAAATAAGTACATAAACATCCGGCTACGTGCGCTTATAGAAAACATAAATTCCGTGGGTTTCTGCCACTTTTCGAAACTGATGGTCAACGTTAGACTCCAGCCACTTTCGCCACTCCGCGTCGCTGAAACGCCTTCAATTTTCATCAAAATAAAATTCTCGCATTGGAGTTACAGTGGACCTGCGGTCAATTGCAGTAAGATTTAAGAAATTTCCGTTCGTATAACGATTTCACAAATCAGCATACATATATTTTACCGCTTGAATTTTCATCGCGCTGCAAAGGCAAACATTTCGCCGCTGGAGCTGCACACTTTGTGTAGTCCTGCCGTCGCCACGATGTAACGCTGTACCACTGCCACTCGTTGAACCCTGCTCCGCTGCCGACTGCGCATTTCTGTTTTCGCATTTCATCTTTTTGCCTACGCTCCGCTGCCGCTGCAACCATAAGCAGTTGCCGGTACCCCGCTACGTCGCTGCGTCTTCGCTGTTGAACATGAACTTCGGCAATTACGCGTTTTTCGCATTTCATCTTCTTGCTTACGCTCTGCTGCCGCTGTAAACCATAAGTAGTTGCCGCTACCTCGCTGCGTCCTCGCTGTTGTGCTGGATTCCGGTGCGCTGCTCGTCCAGCTGTACTAAGTCGTCGTAACCCAACAAACATTGGCTCAGGGTTTTTTTCCACTTTTCGTTACTTATTCGTCGTATCGTTAACACGGATCTTGGGCGCACAGTAAGTTGTTACCGTATTACAGCTAGATGTCATACTGTCGCATAAATGTTTTGCTGCTGCTGCATAACGCTTTCATCAAATATCATTTAATTCTTTTGTAGATCAGTTGCTGGTTACGCTATATTAATTTTTTGGTCAAGATACATACATTGAATATACTTTTAACTAAGATTACACTCTCCGTTTTATTTAGCAATGTCTTTGGAGGAATTGAAACAGCAGCGCGCTAGTATAAAAAAGAATATTACTCGCATAAAGAACATTGTGGAAGCTAGCCCGCGACCGGGTGGAAAGTTGCTTTCAGTGCCTGAATATCGATGCCGATTGGGTGCGCTAGAGTCGTACTTCAAGTAAGTCCTATCAACGCAAACAGAGATCGAAAAGCTAGACTGTGAAGATGGTGGTCGGGCTGACTTGGAGGATTTGTATATAACAGCGAAGCTTACCATTTAAACGCAGCTGGCTGAAGACCACAATACCACTCTCTCAGATACTACTTGCGTCATGCAATCAACCTCAAGGCAACCTCAGCTCAAACTTCCTTTGTTTAGTGGCAAGTATTGCGAGTGTCGGAATTTCATAACGTCATTTAAACAAATAATTGACCGTGAATTTAATTTATCAAATATTGAAAAAATTTAATCATCTGCGTAATTGTCTTCAGGGTCCGGCTCTAGAAACTATTCATGCGTTTCAGGTCACCAATGAGAACTACTCAGAGGCCTTGGAGAGGCTACGAGGTCGGTATGACAATCCAACACTCATATTTTTAGAGAACATTTCGTCACTTTTGGAATTGTCGTCAGTATCCAAGTCCAGCGGTTCGCAACTAAGGAGTCTCATCGATAAGGCATCTGCGATTTACGGTTCGCTACAGTCATTAGGAACGGATAGCCAAATTTCTCAGGCAATGTTGATCTACCTGGTGCTGCAGAAAGATGATGAGGAGACAAACCGTAAATGGAAGGAGTCGTTGGACTTTTAGCCTTTTAGAGAGACATTGTCAATATTTGGATTCTATCGAATATGCACATACTGCAGCGACGATACATCAAGGTGGAAATAATGCTCCAAAGCCAAAGAACCAACGCAAGGGATATTCCTTTGCTTGCTCCAATTCCACATGTTTGATGTGTTCGAGTGGCAACCACAAAATCCACAGCTGCGAGCGCTTCAAGGCCCTTACGGTGGCTCAACGTTTTTACCATGCGAAGAAACAAGGCCTTTGCATCAACTATTTATCGAAGGGACATCAACTCTAAAACTGTCCTTCTTTAAATAAGTGCAGGGTTTGCTCGCGACAACATCACACCTTGCTTCAACGTGGATCTACGCCAGACTCGTCGACTTCAATGCAACCGTCCAACTCGAGGGAAGCTGCTGCACACAGTCACATAAACAATTCGCCGTTGGATCAAGTCATTCTTGCTACTGTCATGGTTTTGGTTCGAGATGTATCTGGTGGATACCGGCTGGGAAGAGCACTGTTAGACTCGTGCTCACAGGTCAATCTCATGATGGATGAGTTTTCACAAAAAATGTTACCACGAAGCAAGCATAACATTCAGGTCCAAAGTATTGGTAAGTCAGCAACAAATATTAAATTTGTGACTAATACTAACATAAAATCGCAAGTAACTGGGTTTGAGCCTCCACTGCCATTCTGTATAACGTCGCATATCGCATACCAGCCGGATCAGATATAGACATCTCGTCTTGGAACATCCTGCTTTTAGGTAGAGAGAGTTCCTTCAGTCTGCTTGCGGTCGGCCAAATCAAACTTAGACCTAATTTGCCACCAAATTTTAACGAGCCTCACTATTATATTCCACACCACTGCGTCTTGAAGCCAACCAGCACAACAACAAAATTGAGGGTCGTTTTTGACGCATCGTGTCCAACCACAGCACAGAAGTCGATGACTGACATACAAATAGTGTGACCTACACTGCATAGCGAACTTGTAATGCTTATTCTTCGTTTTCGCCTTTATCGTGCAGCACTTACTGCGGATATTGTTAAGATGTACCGGCAGATACTTGTGAGTCCAGATGATCGAGTATTCCAATATATTTTATGAAGAAGCTTTCCACAAGAAACCGTTTGTACGTTCCAACTCAACACGGTCACGTATGGAATAGCAGCTGCTCCGTACCTCGCGGTAAGAAGTCTGCAGTATCTCGCCGAACAACACGCATCACAGTTCGAAGCTGGTTCGTAAGTCGTCAGATCATTATTTTACGTTGACGATTTGTTGTGCGGAGCGCTCACGGAGCTAACACGCATGAAAAGCGAGGTAACAGAGATTTTAAAATTAGGCTGATGTGAATTGGCAAAATGGCATTCCAACCACAAACAATTCAGGAGCGAAGGTTCCGTAAAGGACCTAAAACTCGACGCGTCAATTACGAGTACACTCGGCGTAAGGTGGGATCAAACTCATGACTATTTTCAATTTTCTTTCGAACCTAGGCAATGTTTCAACGGGCGAGTAACGAAAAGGTCCATCCTATCAATCACGTCGTCGCTGTTCGATCCACTAGGTCTCTTGGCACCAATCATCATCACCGCTAATATTCTTCTCCAAGAACTGTGGCTGCTAAATCTCGACTGGGATGAATCTGTACCCCAAAATATCCAGTTCGCTTGGAAAAACTTCGTCGCCAACTTTTCGGAACTCCCATCAATTAGCGTTCCACGCTATTGCCTATCAACAAATGTAAAATCTTTCCAGCGTCATGGATTTTGCGATTCTGCGGCGCACTTTTACTTGCTAGACTCCTTTCAAAAATAAAACCTCTATTTTCTAATAACAATTTCGATGTTTATCTTTGGACAGATTCGCAGATTGTACTCCACTAGCTCAAGCTGCATTCCGCTACGCTATCTACCTTCGTTGGCAAAAGATATCGGAGATACAAGATTTAACTGCTGGTGCTCTCTGGGAACACGTACCAATAAACAGCAATCCAGCGGACGTCGTGTCTCGAGGAAGTACGGCTGCGG
>NW_023458606.1:40508-109793 GCF_013731165.1 Rhagoletis pomonella | reverse complement strand
ATTTTAAAATAACACCAAACTATTTAAATAAGAACTTAAAAAAAAAAGTTATGTATGCACTTTTATAGCCAACTAAATTCTAGCTCAAGAAAGTGCAAGTTTTAAGTGACTAAGAAATCGCTTTGATTTTTGATAACTTTTTTCCTGACGGTGTCACGCATTTGCTTCTATTCAAACTATGTTTGACAATTTTTTTTTATGGAAGCAAATAGTAACACCATTCGCCAAAAAAAACAGTTATCAACAATCAACGCAAACTTTTAGCCACTTCAAACTTGCAATTTCTCAGCTAGAATTTAATGGGCTATAAAACTGCACACCCAGATTTTTTCTAAAAGCTCTTATTAAAAAGTTTTGTGTTGTTTTAAAATTTTGTTGAATTATTCTACAAAGTTTGAAATTTGGACTTATGTGGTTTTTGTTAGATAGTGAGTTGTATTTTTATAAAAAATTAAACATTAAACAAACAAAAAAAAACGAAAATAGCCGAAAATGGTCGCAATGTCGTATCCCTATTATTTTTCACATGACTGTATGTGGGCGTGTCCAACCCCGCCCACTTTTACATATTACAGGTTTTACTCTTAACAGACCTTAGGGTAAAAATTGTATGCCGATATGTCCATTAAGAGTATTTTTGCCCGCTCTCCCCATAAAAATGCAACCACTGTGCAGTGGGGGGTTTAACACCATCGCGTCCATTCGCTCCCTGCGGCATCGACTTCTGTGCACCCATCAACGTTTAGTTACGTAGCCGGGGCAAGGTACCCTACAAGGCCTACATTGCTATTTTTGTGTGTCTCGCGACTAAGGTGGTACACATCGAGGTTGTCTCAGACCTAACAACGGATGCTTTTCTGGCATAGCTTAAGCGTATGATAGGGCGGAGAGGACTTCCAACCGATATATTTTGCGACAATGCAACTAATTTTTTTGGTGCCTGCAGAAAACTCGCTGAGTTGAAGGCATTTTTATTTAACAAACAAAATCAAGACGTCATTGCAAATTATTGCACTAATGAATTTATTAATTACAACGTTTTTATCAACTTGCAATATTGTATGTCCAGACCATCATTTTATGCTATAAATATAGCAAAGGTATTTATGGCAAACCTAGTCTAGATATCAACCTCGTCGTAGGTATCATATCAAAGATATACAATTAGAAAAACTCTAGAGATAGATGTCGCCTCGCCAGAAGAAGTTAAAAATATGCACTACATACGCTACAACGGAAATGGACGACACGCCATTTCTTTAAATGGAATTAATTACTGCTATATGTACATATGTAAATATGTATATTAGAGTGGTCCAAAATAATAAAGTCGGAACTTTAATGCCGCCGCCGCCTAGGACTGTTCTGAACCGAAAATAAATATACCCCTATTTTTTTTTTAAATCAAAAAATATTTAGGGAGTGCTCATAGCGCTCAAAGTTTTCCATGTATTTTATATGAGGAAAAAAACATATTTTCGTAAAAATGGTATAAAACTCTTGAAAATCAATATTTTTCATTCGTAAAACTGTGGTTCTCTTCAGGAGACTTCAGATATTAATACCCAATTGTTGATTTAACCATTTTTTATGATTAAAGATATTGTATTGGTCCCCCCATTGCATTTTCTAGGACCTATAAAATATAGTTACCATGAAAAAATGGTTAAAGGAGCAATTGGGTACTATTACTGGGAGTCCCCTGAAAACATGCAAAATTTTCCGATCGACAAATATTGATTTGCAAGACTTCTACACTATTTCTACGAAAAGTGGTTTTATCCCCATATAAAATACATTGAAAACTTTGAGATAAAAAAGGGGTTTATTTTTTGTCGGTATAGAACAATCCTAGGGGGTGGCGGCATTAAAAATGTGACCTTATTTTTTTACATACATTTTTGGTCCACTTTAATGTACATATGTAGGCATATACTAAATGTGAGCAAACAACATTTTGCTTGCATAGTCTTCTGTTCTCTTTTCACTGCAAGTTGAATTATTTTAATATCTATTGCAAAATTTAATATCATAGTACTATGAATATATGAAGCATAAGATGAAAATTGTGTACAGACAAGACTACAAAGTAGAAAATAAATAAAATGAAATAAAAACTTTTTAATATACAACGATTTTATAAATGGACTAAAAAGTAGAAAATAATATTTCTCAGTCCCACAGAATTTGTTTGATAACTTATGATTTTGAAATTTTAGCAAAAGTCATTATAAACAGTTAATGACATTGAAAATGAAAAGCGTGGGGCGCATGTAATACACTTAAATAGATAACAAAGTAACATATGTATGTATGTGGGCATATGAATAACGACCGCTTAAAACCGATCTTAAATTTGTACTTGCGCTGTAGAATGTTATGTAGTTTGACTATTGTCAATGAAATCGAATACTTTGTAATGCATGCGCTCCACGTTTTTCGTTTTCAATGTCATTAGTAGTTGATAATAACTTTTGCTAAAATTTCAAAATCAAAAGTTATCAAAACAAATTCTGTGGGACTGAGAAGTATTATTTTCTACTTTTTAGTGCATTTATAAAAGCATTGTATATTAAAAAGTTTTATTTTATTTTATTTATTTTCATTTCATTCCCCCCAGAGCGCCTCACATTGGCGGCATTTGGGAGGCCGCTGTAAAATCTGCTAAGGGTCACCTGAATCGTAGCATGATGAAGGCCAGGCTTACTTATGAGGAGCTGCCAAAAAAAAAATTTAGAGTTAAAAAAAGGTGCTAAATTTAAAAACATACACATAGGAAAGAACACCAACCCAGCTCGTTTTAAATTTGATTATGTACATTATAAAATATGTCGTTGTGAAGTGCACAGATGCTTTTTCATAGTTAAGGAGATGGAAAAAAATATTTAATTTTATGTTCCGGGTAATTGAACAAGGACCCTCTAGGTAGCAACAAATTATATCAAGCGTCTTTGCACACTCGTCTGCAGCCATACATGTAAATGTGTTTTTAAATGTTGAGTTTGAATCAACATCACAGCGCGCGATTAGTGCATTATGTCATACCATGTATGTGTATGTTTCTTTTTGTTTTTGTTTTTTTTCGAAAGGGGAATCTTACATAGATACCGCCAACCATGGACGGCATGCACGATTCATACTGCTTGCGAAAGGTACAGCCTCATTCGGGACCGCGTACAGACAGTATTATCTTACTATACTGGACTTTCGAAACAGTACGTCTACGTACTAAACCCTTAACTCCGACTTCTGTAGCTTGTATTTGGCCCTGCGGGACCGCCGTTAAGCATTGCTTCGCAGGGCTAAGGTAGGCCAGGAAGGCTCTTCACACACTCCTTACAGGGTTATTCATCACTTGCGCATCTGCACACATCCTCTGCCACTTTTTCTTTCTTAACTCCTGAAGCGCTACTGCGGACCATTCCTTCATCTAAGCCCACACCAGTTTCGATTTCAGCATGTGGCTGACAATGTTATCGGGTGTCATCCTTTCTTTTATTAGCCTCTCTATGGTTGTTGTCTCAGCTACATATCTCGAAATGAGAATGCTCTACGTTTTCACCGACACTGTTGCAGATGGAGCATTCTGTCGCATCGTCGTGACCAAATCTGAAGATGTACACCCTGAAACAGCCATGTCCCGGCAGGAACTGCGGCAGGTAAAAGTCTGTCTCTCCGAGTCTTCTCTTGACCCAGGCTTGCACGTTCTTGATGAGCCTCTACGTTCATCTTCATTTTCTTGCCGCGTCCTATTGTGTTTGCCAATTGTCGAGGCTCATTTGTCTCTCTTCTTTGCGTTCGTCAGCCGTTAGTGGCCTACTCGTGCTTTTTGTTTTACTGTAGACTCTGCCTAGCTCCGAGGCTATTATGTCCGGCGGCATAATGCCATATATAATACCAACCGCTTCATGCGACACTGTTCTGAAAGCGCAGGCAACTCTGATAGTGCTTAGCCTAAAAACTGATTTCACCTTCTTGGCATATGTTTTTTGACGCAGGTTTTTTCCCCATATAGGCCCCGCGTACATCAGTACTGACTGGCTTACTTTAGCCAGGAGCGCTCTCCTACTCTGACTAGGGCCACCAATGTTTGCCATGATTGTCGCTAAAGCCGCTGTCACTGCAGCCGCCTTACCACAGGCTTTTTCTATATGCGTCTTGAAATTGAGTCTCGCATCAATCATCACACCAAGGTACCTCAGCGACGAAAGCGTTTCGACATTGTAGCCATCAGTATTCAGGGTGTTTGTCTCTAACTCTCTGCTCGTAATAAGCACCGCCTCCATCTTCTGCCCCGCAAGCTGGAGCTTTGTCATCGTCAGTCACTCCTTGATCTTCGATGCTATCTCATTGCAGATACTCTGGATCTGGGAAAGTTCCTACGCAACGATCGTCACGGCAATATCGTCCGCATACCCAATTATCTGGGCTGCCTTTGGCAGTGGGAGGTGTAGTACCCCATCGTACAGCACATTCCATAACAATGGGCCTTATAAGGAGCCTTGTGGCACTCCGCCCGTCACAACGTAGTGTTTGGGACCTTCGTCCGTGTCGTACAATAGCAGTCTATCAGGCAGGTAGCTATTTATTATGTGCAGTAGATAGGACGATGTTTCCTTCGCCTCCAATGCTCTCATAATGTGTGGCCAGTATGCCGAGTTGAAAGCATTTTGTACATCAAATGTGACAACTGCACAATACTTCTTATCGCCATACATCCATATGGCGCCCTCTATGGCCTTGCCCTCAGTGCCGTCAATTTTCAAATTGCGTCTACGGTGGAACGATGTTTCCTAAAGCCAAATTGATTTTTAGACAAGCAAGGCGTCTCACCTTCTAGGTGATGTTCCAGACGTGTGCAAATCAGCCTTTCCAGTATTTTGGCCATCATGTCGATCATACAAAGTGGTCGGTACGCATTCGGCTCACCCGCCAGTTTATTCGGCTTCTGAAGTAGGACCAGGCGCTCCTTCTTCCATACGTTCGGAAATACTCCTTCATTCATGCACCGCATATAAAGCTCAGCGAAAACCTTCGTGTTATGTTTAATAGCGATCTTAAGCGTCTTGTTTGGGATACCATCAAGTCCAGGCGCCTTTGCGTTACCGAACCTCTCCGCCGCCATGATTACCACCGCTTCGTCGATTTGAACTTCTTCCACTACAGCGGGTGTCACCATACTTGGTAGCTGTTCTTGCTCTGGGAAAACATTTTTACCACCTTCTCTAGGAGGACAGGGCAGGTTGGTGCTTGACCTCTACCGCCTCTGACCTTTTTCATAACTATTTTGTACGCGTCACCCCACGGGTTCTCGTCCACCTTTTCACCAAGTTTTTTGAAGCTTATTGGCTTACTTATTTTGATCGCTTTTTAAACTCCTCGCATTTTCTCTTGTATGCTCTGCCGTACCCTGGCTTCTTTGGGACAGTCGTCTTTCTTTATGACATTCGCTTCTTAGTGGGTTAATCCCCTCATTCCATCAGTATGCGGACTTTCTTGCAGTATTTTGTCTTTTCCTGCACATGGCGGCATCGCAGGCTTAGCTTACGTATTTCGCCAGGATGCCGGCTTGCTGTTCCACGTCATCCGAGCTGTCCGGGTTCCCGTCTAGCATGAGTCTGAAGATTTCCTCATATAGTGTTTCCACCATCCACCCTTTCGTCTGCGTTTTGTGCATCCCTCTAATCTGCGCATGCTTGCAGATTCCCATCATAATAGCAAGGTGGTCGGTATGTGTGTAAAAGTCGCACACCCGCCAACTTGCTGATCATACCAGTGCGCGGCTGGCGAACGCAATGCCAATTATTGATCCGCGACCGTTTTTCTCGAACGTATTCCTTACTCCGGTATTGCGTAACACCGCGTCTAGCAAAGAGAACGCCTTAGGCAAAGCATCACCCCGCCCATTTGTATAGCTACTGCCACATTCCTCGGCCCACGCATTGAAGTCACCTGATATCATGTTTGGCATTCGAACTCGGGCTTCTTGTACTATAATATCCAGGATCCTCTCACAGTCTACTTGTGTCACACTCGGCGGAATATAGCAACTGTAGAAATTGATTCCACAGATCTTTGCCCGCGTATAGTAGCTTGTCCCAAGGAGCTGTTTTTCTTGCAGAGAGTTACCCCCACAGGCCCATATGGCAGCTTTGTTTCCATGACCAGAGACCCAGTTTTCTCAGAGGTGAAAACCGTATGGTAGTAGGTGACTTTAATGCGCACCACGATCTTTGGCACTCAAGCCTGTCAAACGATCGTAGGGGAACAGACTTGGCTGAGCAGATAGACGATTCGACATTCTGCACAATGAACGACGACGCAGCCACCAGGATTATGGGTAACTGCAGTAGCTCGCCAGACATCACAATAGTCAGCGCTGGTCTGATAAACAGCATAACATGGCGACCTATGCTGACTCTAGCATCAGACCACCTACCCATAGTCATCTCGATAGATAAACCAACCGGCTTTGCCTCCGCCAAACACCGGACCTATATCAACTTTTCTAAAGCTGATTGGAAAGGTTACGCGGAGTTTACCGAAAACAACTTCACAGCGCTCCCCACACCAACCGACGTCCATCTCGGTGAACGTAAGTTCCGCAGGGCTGTCACTGCTGCTGCAGCTCGCTTCATACCGGCAGGATGTATATCGGACCTACGTCCAAATTTCCCTGCCGTGCGGCTGTTCTAGCCGATGAGCATGATAGCCTTCGTCAGGCCGATCCCGGAGATCCCCGTATCAGGGATCTCAACGCGGAGATTCGGCAACTAGTAAACGTACATAAGCGGAAGAAGTGGGAGGAGCATCTGAAGACCTGTAACTTCACCTCTGGTGTGAGCAAGCTTTGGTCAACTGTGAGGTCACTGTCCACTCCGACGAAGCACGACGACAGAGTCGAAATTTCCTTCGGCGACCATGCTTCGCTGGACCCGGAGCGATGCGCGAGCTATTTTAGCCGGCAGTTCATACTGCATCCTCCGCTGGACAAAGCCAAGCGTCGAGTGACCAGAAGGCTGCACAAACTGCCAACAACCTGTGCGCCCCTTGCTTTCACTTGCGGTGAAGTTCAGGTGGCCATCGGGAAGGCGAAAGCCTCCAAAGCCACGGGTCCCGACGGAATATGCATGCTGATGCTGAAAAACTTGGGTCCTGCGGGGGTAGCGTACCTAACGGAGGTCCTCAACTTGTCAATGGCCACTCTCATCATCCCAGACATCTGAAAGGAGGGGAGAGGGGTCCCATTGCTTAAACCGTGGAAACTTGCCAACAAAGGAGATTCTTATCGTCCGATAACACTCCTTTCCCCGGTAGCGAAGACACTCGAGACCTTGCTACTCCCGTACTTGACAAACCACTTGACCCCAGCGAAGCATCAGCATGGTTTCCGTAAAGTGCACAGTACAACAACAGCACTTAACGCCATAAACACTCAGATAACTCGTGGCCTTAACCGAAACCGTCCCAGTGAGAGGACGATTCTAGTAGCGTTGGACTTGTCAAAGGCGTTTGACACCGTCTGCCATTCCACGCTACTAGAAGATATAGAGGCCTCCTCTCTCCCACAGAGGCTCAAACGGTGGTCGGCAAATTATCTGAGTGGTCGACATTCGACGGTAATATTTAGAGACAAATCGAGTAAACTCAGAAAAACAAAACAGGGGGTTCTAGAGGGTGGTGTCCTTTCCCCGCTACTGTTTAACTTTTACATTTCAAAGCTCCCTCAACCACCAGAGGGAGTCTCGATTGTCTCTTATGCCGACGATTGCTCGATCATGGCGACTGGGAATGGAATTGATGACCTGTGTTCGTAAGTAAACGGGTATCTCTCCGAACATTCTCGCTTCTTCACTGCAAAGTGTCTAGCCCTCTCCCCTACGAAATCCTCCGCGACCCTGTTTACAACCTGGACGAAGGAGGTCAGGCTACCGTTGGGGATTCACGTCGATGACACACCAATTCCGACGGTGAATAACCCCAAAATACTCGGAGTAACATTCGACAGCCTGCTCTCCTTCTCTGCGCACGCAACCGCTATTGTGAATAAAGTACAGAGCCGCAACAAGGTCCTCCAGTCGCTAGTCGGCAGTACTTGGGGCAAAGACAAAGAAACGTTGCTGTCAACATACAAGGCAATTGGTCGGCCGGTTTTAAACTACGCAGCACCAGTGTGGTCGCCGGGGACTAGTAGGACGCAGTGGACGAAGCTACAGACTGTACAGAACACCGCACTCAGGACAGCGACAGGATGCCTCCTGATGTCGCCCGAACACCATCTACACGGCGAGGCGCAAATGCTCCCCGTAAAGGAGCACAATATAATTCTCTGCAAGCAGTTCCTGATCGGGAGCCACAGAAGTGGCCACCCAAGCAGACAGCTGCTTGCAGAGGAGACTGACAGACGAAGTCCAGAGGTTCATCAAGTAACCTCTGGACCCGACAGCTTACCGACAGGCCCTGAACGGCATTCACAGGGACTCAGTCTCGAGTTATGTAGACTCTAGACCTGTGACTGCCGTTCTAGGCATACCACCCCCGGACATAGACGAGACGGAGCTTCATCTGCCTCGGGAGACTCGCACAACACTTGCACAACTTCGCTCCGGCTACTACAGTAGGTTAAACTCCTACCTGAGTAGGTGGAATGAGGATGTACCGAATGAGTGTCCGACATGCGGAGAGACCCCACATGACTCGAAACATCTCTTCGCATGCCCGGAAAACCCGACAACCCTAACGGCCTTGTCCCTGTGGACAAACCCCACAGAAGCTGCACGCTTCCTAGGGTTGCCGTTAGTGGAACTTGACGACAACGACTGAGATACCAACCGCCCTGGGCGGGGTTGTTGTAGCCGCTACAACAACAACAACAACTATCGCATCTGGTCTCGGAGGCGGTGTATAGTTTCCTTTCTTCTTCTTGTCGGCTTGTGTCTTGTGTTTGACCTGCGTCCAGTCATTCTCCTTATTCACTTTTCCTTTATCTTTGATATTATCTCCCTTGCTCTCACTAGCCTTCGCCTTTCGTACTTCCTCATGGTTGGCTATATGCTTCTTGGGTGGTGTCTTTCGGGGCAGCTGTTCATCTTCACGAGGCCTTTTCGACGTTGATTCTGTTGATGTGAGCCTGAGGGTAACATTTCGTCTGACTTCTTTCTTTTTATTGTACTCTTCTTGGGCTGAGTTGAGTAAGTCCCTGATCTGGTTGTTGATCGTTCGTTGTGATAGGCGCATTTCTTCAGTCAACTTCCTGATTGTCTCACCTAGTTTTTACATGATATCACCACTCGATTGTCTCGTTTCAGCCAACGGCGTGCTATCCTGCAGTACAGGCGGCGATGATATCACTCTTGCAGGCTTATCCACAGCGAGTACCTTATTTGGTGATCGCACTAGCCTTGATGCACGCCTCAACGGGTCTACTTCGGCGGTTTTGTCCTCTCTAAGAGTCGTGTACGCTCCAATCTGAATTGGTGTTCTCCTGAACGGATCAGCTTCAAGCACCTTACTTCCACTATCACCAGGAGTTTGAGTGCCGCAACTCATAATGATGTCATCTATAATACTGCTATTTTTGTTTCTCATTATTTTAATTAATCAATTAATCCCAACGGCTTTTTACCCTCCATTCCCGCCCAACCGACACGAGGGGCGCAGTCCGCATGACGTACGGAACCTTTTTTTAAATTTTTTGGTGCCGAGTAGTGGAAACAGGAGTTTGTTAAGTGTCGAGATCTAAAACTATTCAGCTACAGAATCAAATTCATCAGATGATTGGATATGCTAAAGATAGTATTTCAATTATTGAGAGTGGAAATAACAGTTTTCTTTATAGTAAAAATCGAGTCCGATACGTCAAACGTGCTGGAATGACAGTTAAAATCTTGACATAAACCACGGAATGATTCGTTTAGTTCAAAATTAGTTTTGAAAGGCTTTAAAAATAGAGGTCGAAAGTGTCTTGACACTCGAGAAAGAACATTAAAATTTACCTCAGCCTGGAGGGCCGGACTATTAATCAAGCCTGTCATTAATTTTACGATAAATATTATACCTAGCATTTCTCTACGACTTGCGAGTGTAGGCAAATTTATGAGCTTTAGACGACTTGTGTAAGGGGGTAGATTGTAATCTGAATCCCAGTTAAAATAAAGCAATGCAAAAAGCAAGAATTGTTTTTGAATTGATTCAATCCTTTCAGAATGAACTTGGTAGCGGGTTCCAAACAATAGATCCGTATTCTAGTATAGGTCTAACTAAACTGGTAAAAAGAGCTTTTGTAACATAAGGATATTTGAACTCTTTTGACCATCGCCTTACAAATGCAAAAACGCCTTTGGCTTTATTGACTGTACATTAATATGATGGTTGAAATTGAGATTGGAATCCATTGTGATACCAAGATCGACAATTGAATAAACAGCTGGTTGAACAGCCCTCCGAGAGAAACACATAACTTTACATTTTTGAAGGCTAAGTGGCATATAGTTTTTATTACACCAACTAACCACGTTGTTCAGATCCGCTTGTAACAAAGACCTTTCTTCGATAGAGGACAATGTTTTAAAAAGTTTCACATCATCGGCATACATTAAAATTTTTGAATGTTTTATTATAGAAGAAACACCATTAATGACTATCAGGAACAGAATCGGACCAAGGTGGCTTCCCTGAGGAACTCCTGAAGAAACTTTAATGATGTTGGTAGACCAATTGTTAACAATAACTCTTTGTGTTCTATCAGAGAGGTAAGATGAAATCCATTGAAGAAGACTGGGCTGAAAGCCGATTAGGTCGAGTTTACGGATGAGTAACGAGTGACATACTTTGTCAAAAGCTTTACTGAAATCGGTGTATATTACGTCGGTATGAGCATTTTCTCTAAAACCGTTTGAGACATGAGTTGTAAACTCCAATAAATTAGTCATAGTAGATTTTCCTTTAGAAACCCCGTGTTGAGATTATGTAATTGAAGAAGATATAGAATATGTCAGCTGGTTAACAATAATTGCTTCTAATAATTTGGGGATAGCGGAGAGTTTCGCTATGCCTCGATAGTTTTCTATAGAGGACCTGCTGCCGTTTTTGTGAAATGGTATTATGAAAGACTCCTTCCAGGCTGACGGAAAAATGCCATGTTTATGTTCTCAGCGCAGTTTTTAAGAAAACAGGTCGGAATATGATCAGGTCCAGGCCTAAATGACGCTTTTAAGGTTTTTAAATAGTGTAAAACTTCATCGGAAGATATTACTGGATTATAAGCAGAGTTTATTGAACAAAGCTCGTACGGATAGTCTCCACTTATAGGGAAGTCTTCAGAATAATTGGACCTAAAAAACTGAGCAAACATGTTGGCAATGAGTTGGCTGTTGCTTACGCTTTGAATTTACGAAACCATAAAATGATTTAGGATTGTTAATTAAATTCTTCTTAATTTTACATAAATACGATTTATAACATTTCTTATTTAATGCAAAGTAGCTATGCCGCAAAACTTGAGTACCTTAGGTAATCACTGTGTAAGCCCGTTCTTTTATACAGTTTAAAAGAGTGCGACGTTTTATTTTTCAATTTTTTAAGCTCTTTAGTGAACCACAATTGTATTGGTTCTTCATGAACAATATTACGTTTGGGCACATACTTTCGCATGATTCAATAATACAATGTTTGATAACCTGGCAGTTGTCTCACTCCCGCATTCTGCCCTAGCTTGTGTTGCTTTCTTTTTTGATTTATATAAACTACTACTAAAATACAAGGGAAATACTGTATTCGTATAAAAAGTTCAACAGGAAACACTGCCGATATTTTCATCGATTGTTATGTGGAAACTCATTTTCTTATGGCGCAAATTCAAGTAAGTACGCCAAAAAATGGAAATATTTTGAATTAAAACAATAATTTACATATGTATTTCTTTGCAGAGTCTCAGAGTTATTCACAATTCGTATTAAAGAACTAGAGTTTTGTATATTTACAAGTAAGTATACCACACCATAAAAGTGAAAGTGCAAATATTAATAAAGATATTTTCTTGTGCAGGTCCGGATCATCTGTGTGTCCGTCCACATTCGCTGGTGCAGGGATTCTCCCTATTGCAGCCCTTGCTTATTTACAAGTGCGTATACCACCCCATAAAGGTGAAAGTACAAATATTAATAAAGATATTTTCTTGTGTAAGTCCGGATCACTTGTGTTTCCGTCTACATTCGCTGGTGCAGTGATTTTTATATACTTCTAGGATTCTAATCTGATCACAGGTACAACTTTTTCCTTACCGCAAGCTTAACATCGTTGTCGCGCAGCCCAATTTTAGCGCAAGGCCTTTACAATATCGCACACCGTGTTCAAAAGAGTCACAACTCAAATAATACGGTTGTAAGAAAATCCGAAAAACTATTTCTTAGCACACATGGACAAGGGCGACTTTACCTTAGGTTTTTTTTAACAAATTATAAAAAAAAAAATTTCTGCAGCTTTTGCTGAAAGTCATATAATTTGCTCGGTATATAATTTCAAAAATTACAGATTTTGAGTTGTAACTCTTTTGAAGACGGTGTGTGATATACTGGTATTTTGTATGTAAGTTCTAATAAGTGGACAAAGTCTAGTTACTAACCGTTCATCTATAGAACACCCAAAAAGTACAAAAAATTAAAATTAAATTTTAATTAAAAAACCAAATGTAATTAAATTAGGATACTCAAGATCTATTTTTTAAATGTATCCAATATAATGATTAACAAGACTGATAAGAGAAAATAGTAGAAAACATTTCCAAAAATGTACATGTTTCAAAAATGAAATGTAACGAAATTACGATACTGAAGACATATTTTTTAAATGTAATCAACCGGGAACGGATTTTTAGGACCTAAAAACCTATAAAGGCAAAATAAAGTAACGAAATAGGCTGGAAGAGGCAAAATAAAATAGCGAAAAAGGCAGGAAAAGGCACTAGGTATTGCAAAAAAGGCAATAAAGGCAAAACAACATAGCGAAAAAGGCAGGAAAAGGCAAAAAAAAGGTATCGCAAAAAAAGCAAAATTAGGCACTAAAAAAAGACAGAAAATACGAAGAAAATTAAAAAAATATATTTATTTTAGAAATGCTTATATTACAAGTAAAAAGAGAAAAACTATGAACTAGTTTCATTATGGCTGCGTTTCTGTATACATTCCGGATAATCCCATTTCACAACCGGAATAAACAGAATGCGTTTGAAATATGCGTTAACATATCATCAGGAACGTTCTAAAGAATAAGTAAACAAAAAAGTTTATTCCAAACGTTCAGAATGAATAAAGAAATGCAGCCTATATGAAAAATGTGTACTTTGAATCTTTGACTATTTTATCCTTTCGAGTTTCTAACTCATAAAACTTTAATCTGTATAGTTGTAGTAACATTGAACCACAAGAAGCATTTTGAAGTTTTCTGGCAGCATTTTCATTAGATTTTCGCGAAGAAAAGCCTTGAATGTACTAAATGTGCGCTCGACGTAAGTTGATACAAGTGGAGCCCAATTTAAATATGGAACGTTTGAAACGTTCATATTATCAGAAATAACAGCGCTTTCCTCGCCCTTTACAATTTTATTTTATTATTTTTGAATTTTTTCAACACCAATTTGGCAAGAGGTCCCTGTGCTTCTATAAGCCGCATGGGCATGTGAATATTTTTTAATCTTAAAAAAAAATTGTAAATGCTATAATCACTTTTTTAAAGGTAGAAAAGGCAAAAAAAGGCAAATATCTTAAAAAAGGCAAAAAAAGGCAAATATCTTAAAAAAGGCAACTTCAAATGTGTATATATGGAATCAGGGAAAGCTAAATCGTGGACATTCTTAATCGAATATACTCTATATCTTTAGCAGAAAAACAGGCAATTTCCATAAAATCCATAAAAATTAATTTTAATTAAAAAACCAAATGTAATTAAATTAGGACACTCAAGATCTAACTTTTCAATATAACCAATATAATGATTGGCAAGACTTATTGGAGAAAATAGTAGAAAACATTACTAAAACATTTAAATTTGTAAAAAACCAAATGTAGTTCAATTACGATATTGAAGATGTAACTTTTAAATGTAACCAATATAATGATAAGCAAGACTGATTGGAAAAAATAGTAGAAAACATTACTAACAAATTGAAATTTTTAAACAACCAAATATAATTCAATTCAAGTTATTTAACATGTAATTTTTAAATGCAACAAATATAAATTTTAATATATTAATTTATATGCATTATATTAATTACATCATTACCACTTGTATATTTCTCCATATAGTCCTTTGAATAAAGGATTTGCTTGAATTCCATTAATATTGTTTAATATATACTGGAATTTCAATGCAACCATGGTTTATTTTGAATATTTGGGAATATTTGTCGATACGATTTTTCTTTGGTCAGAATTTTATGTGAATATTCATTTATTTCATTTTAATTTCTATATAGCATGTTTATTATACCATAAAAAAGTTAATTCATTGTCCATTGTGTCGATCAGTGGAATCCGTTTCATATATTTAATTACATTAAAAAAAAACCCATTTCAGCACTACCACACTATTTTTCCCACTACCTTTTCACAAAGGGGGATAAAATGGTTACCAGCTTTCTCTTTCCTTCTCAAATGCAACCTTACAAGGCAGTCGATTGACACAAATGTCAATATTTATCCAACCTTGTATTATTGAATCATGATACTTTCGAAACAAATTGAGAACAGTATCATTAAAGTGCTCAACGCTACGCTCCACGTCATCTCTATATATTGGCCAAGATAACTTTTAAAGTTCTTTGTTAATTTTCCTGAAAGTTGCTTTCGCAAAAACGTATATAGTACTTGAACTTGACTTATTATTATGTATTTCATTTATGATTTCGTAGCTTAACTCAAGAGCAGGATGGTATGCATCTTCCGGCAAAAATAGGGGATCACACCGATTAATAGAGGCCTTCGGAACATCATCAACGTAAACGAGATCGAAGACCTTTCCGAACTTATTTGGACATATATTTATTTATTTGAGGCAAAGTTCAACTATTTCCTTCAGAAATACATTGTAACTATCTCTAGATGAAACTGGTACAACATCGGTGTCAATGATGTTCCATGAAATGTGTGGCAGATTTAAATCGCCCAAAACAATCATAGAATCGGATGCCGTACGCATTGCATTTACGGTCTCAAGTAAAGAAACTAGCTACATATATACTGATATGGCAGAATTAGGAGGGATGTAGCAAAGAGCTAAATAAATATACATAAGTCTTTCCAACCGGTACACGTATACATTTAAATTCGGTATATTCAATGACAGGAAGACTAACTTCCTCGGATGGTATCGATGAATGCACCGCAAAAAGAACACAACCGCCGATTCTGCCCCCGCGGTCACTCCTGTATATATGATATTCATTTGGAAGAATTTCGGAATTAAAAATATGAGGTTTGAGCAATGTTTCGGCCAAGAAAATAATATTATAATTGCAGTCAAAACCTTTTAACCCTCTATAACTCGAAACCTTCAAATTAAAAATTTTTACCGGAATCGGTAAGATTTATGAATAAAACATAAACATATTATTATTTAATTTCGAAACTTTTTATTTATTATGCATATTATTACAATAAAAGGGAGTGTAGCTTACAGGCAACAATGAGTAACAGTGATACAAAAAACAAGCAAAATTAAGAGTAAAATGAAAATTGCTTAGGACAGGTGGAAGATCCTGAAACAATTTTTGTTTTTGGTATAGCATAAAGCTACGCCACACTTCTCACACACTGTGTGAGTGAACCCAACACACTTTGGGAGTTTACATCGGATTTTTTTTTCCGCCCATTGAGGCCAGTGACCGACTTGATCCTGACGGATTGCTTGTGGAGGCACATGTTGGGCAGGTCCCTTATGTTTCTTCGCTAGAAGCTGACCTTCTATAGACCGGCGTGTTGTCAAACTTGTTTTTGTCCCCATCTTACATAGAATTTCGGCAATTTCCAGGCGAAAATCTGCGGACGCAAGGATAGTCTTATCAGGAAGATTTTTATATTTGCAGACCCTCTTATAGAGTAGCCATGAGTTAGCCATAGTAAGGTCTAAGTAGTGATAGAACAGGCGCATCTGCCAACGTTTGCTCCGCAGTCGTATCTTGTAGATGCCCATAATGCTGTCGACAAGGTCTACACCGCCCATATGTCGGTTATACTCGCCAACTACATGAGGTCGTGGAATGTTAATATACTTCGAGTTCTTTTTGTCGTATCTTCGGACTTCAGATATAGGATTTTGGCCAGCAAATGTAGAAGCCAATGTAACCAGTTTATTGTCTTTCCATACAACCGTTGACACGTCGACACCGTTAATATTAGATACGTATTCTTCCGAATATCCACGATCTTTCTTCATTATCGCTTTCTCTGTAGACAGCTTGCAATCAGGAATTCTATTTCTTCTAATAGTACCTAGCCCAAGAATACCTTCGTTTGCTAAATATTCCAAAAGAGGCAAAGATGTAAAGTAGTTATCGAAATAGATCCTGTAGTTTTGGTGTCGCGGAATCATACGCGATAATCTCACTACGACGTTGGAAGAGGCTCCTAAGTCTGGCTCGTCGGCTTTGACAACATTCTCTTTACCAGTCTCAACTTCTGTCGTATAAGCGAAACCGGAAACACCACTCAAAACAAATAATTTGTATCCCCACTTATGAGGTTTCTTGGGGTTATATCTTTTCAGCATATTTCGCGCCTTTGTAGAGCACATTTGCTCATCTACACAAACTCGTGTTTCTAGTGGAACTTTGGCGTATGCTTCGTTCAAAGCATCAACGACTGGACGAATTTTGAAAATCCTATCAGTGTCAGGGTGGCTCCTGGGAAGACATTTTGTGTTGTCATTGAAATGTAGATATTGTCTAATCTTTTCAAATTTATTAGAAGGCATGGTCTGTTGAATTAGATTTGTACCCAGAGTGGAACCCCAATGGTTGGTCACCCTGGGTAGCTGAATCAGTGACATCAGATATACGATACCTATAAACTGTCGGACTTCGGTCTCAGATACACAAAAATTATTGTTCGGATCTTTCTGTACCAAATAGAGGTTTGTCTCTTCCGAAATTTTCCTTATAAGTTCTGGTGGAAATAGATAAAGAAAGAATTGTATAGGAGTCTCGAGTTCCAATATATCAGAACGCAATGACACGTTGCCAGTGAAAGCCAGCTGCTGTGCATTCAGCTCCAGATTCTTTTTTTTCCACAGTAATGTAAGCTTTTCAGGCTTTCGCCGTTTAGCGGGAGGACCTGAAGTACCTGGAATGTCTGAACTAGACGTTATCGGATCTACTTCTACCTCATGGTTAGAGTTATAGTCGTCATCGTTTAAGTAGTCTACTAAATCATCCATATTAAATTCGACTCCCATAGACTCTTCATTCAACTCTCCTAAATCCGGGTCAAAGTCAGGGTCAGCCAAACTATCGTCATCAAGGTCGAGACCATCTTCACTTGCAGAATCATCTTGCAGTGCACAGGCTATCTCTTTGTCTGTCAGCCGTCGTAGTCGGTGAGCCATCCTAAAACGAAATAACAACTTATATAAATGTTGGCAGTGTTCATACAAGACAGTTCCCTTTTCCGCATAATGTAGCCTACAAGACACAAACGCTAAATACCACCTAATACAAAAATACCTAGACTATATCAAAAAAACATAATAATATAGTAAACTTTGAGCACTTACCTTATAGATTTTCACAAAAACAAGCTCCAATAAACGTAAAAACTAATTTGTATTATTTTTTATCTTTAATCACGTGTCGACTGTTTGCAATTTTTCACTTCACTAACAAAATCGCGTCGTTTGAAACAAGTAACGGCATATACTTGGTTTTGCTTGCATTTGATTGAAAGAACGGAGTGTAGGCTACATTCTACAATGCTTGACCAGACGTACAAATAATTACAAAAAGAATTTAGGAAGGCGAAACGGTTTGTTGCCTGTAGTCTACCATACGTTATAGAGGGTTAAATGTAAGTCAGTTAATTTTGTATTCAAACCACTAACGTTTTGATAGTAAATACTTAAATTAGACTTGCGAGTTAGTTTTTTGAATCCGAATTAAGATTAGAAATTTTAGCTACGTTATTATTACTTTTATTAGGTATATACTCAAACTCACGAACAAACGTCCCGGTCGACCATAATGAACTATTTAGTAGTGAATCAATATCTTCGGAAGCTACATCAATTTTAAAAGATGAAATATCGCAATCGTATTTAAAATTAAATTTACGAATAAATACATCTTTAGTTCTAATTTTAGTCGATATGTATGACTTTATATCATCCGAAGAAGTATCTTTAGCAAATCTAGAGAAAGAGATTGATCTTCTCGGAGGAATTACAACCAACTTTTTGGTAATGATGTCTGATGTGCGGGGCTCCGAATTATTCGGAGGAACTAAGTTAGACAGTGCAGCTTGAGATGTTGATGGCAACACTGTTAAATCAACGGTTTGACTATTTTTAGAAGTAGACGTAATGGATATGGCTTTAGATATCGGAGGCTCCAATGCCTGAGGGCATGGAGAAGATAGATTAATAAGTTCCAAGGACTGGGATGGAGGATTTTTTTTACTAGAATCCGTGGCTGTCTTTTTAGGTGGACTGACCAGAAAACCCATTTATGGACTGCCTAAAGAATTTAAATAAATCGACTTCGGTTGATCTACATTTTTGACAAGACCAATGAAGACCCTTACCCTCGTTAATAGCGCATAATACTCTACCGCTCAAACCAGCACATTTTATATGGGCAATCCAATCACAGAGCCAGCATGACACATAGGAGTCGCCTTTAACGTGTCAATTGGTGTAAATACACGACATGTTTAAAATTATATTTATTTATTTTTATTTGTAGGTTTTAGAAGCAACAGTTTTGAAAACGATGTATTAATCAGTGAACCAATCAGCTGGTAAATATCAGCTGGAAAGCTATGTAGCGAACAGTTTTAAATGCACTGTATATTTGACACGTAATAAACACAACGCAAACAGCTCTGACAAAGATGAAACAGCAGAAATGACAAAAAGACAAAAAGAGCAAAATCAATGTACACAAACAAATACAATTGTACAACAACAATATATTATATGAAATAAAATACTCGGCACATGCAATTAAGAATATCAAGTTAAATTTATCAAACTTACTGGAAATTTTGATGTTTTACTTATCTTTTAATTGTGCACCATAAGTTTATTAACACTTTTTTTAATTTTTTACTTTAATAAGCGTAAACAGCTTTATAAAACACAAAATTTAAACAGATCACAGAAAAACACAGCTTCACTTTTGCGTAGTATATTCTCCATATACTTTCTGTACCAGCGCATCGTGTGTAGGGGGTGGGCCGAAATAGACAGGAACAGGTTTACCCTCGGTAACAATGCCCCTACCCCAGTTCCCAGAGGTCTGTCCTTCGCTTTACCGGTTCCGGATAAACACGGACGAACCTGCGCTCGCCCGGGGCAACGCTGGTTACTACTCCTTCGTCCAATGCACACTTCCTGACTAAGGCCCGAAGGGGCTGGTTCCTGATACCCACCGCAGCTAACACCTCGGCAGAGCAAGCTCACATCACCCTCTATATCTCAGCAGAAGAGAAGACTGTTGAGATTTCGAAGGACTCCCAGTGCACCGCGGAGTGTACCGGTCAATTTAACAACCGCACCTAACATGGTGTACAGACGCTGGCCGGGAAGCCTTCCAATATGGAAATCGTCGCGCCTGGATTTTTTTGTAACTCATCATAGCGCTGTATGCTGAGGGGGACAGATATTTCAAAGGGGCGGTGTCGACTCGCCACTAACACAGGAATTTCATCCGACTTGCTGGCTTTTATACCGCGTCCTCTATTCCTGCTGCTCATCGTCGGGGATTGCTTATTCGTTTAACCTTATTTCGCATATAACCTGCTACTACAGTCCGACCGGCTATCCGCGACCTGTCGCCCATTAAATTTTAGCAAATTTTAGCGGCGGGAGTAATTTGAAACTCGATGAAACGAAAAACGTCACAATAACTGCAAAAACAATATGTATTTGTAATACGACATTTCCACGCTTCGGAATTCGCTCTCTCATTCGTGATTCGCTCTCCCATTTGTCATTCGACATCAAATTATCCTTCGAGTTACGTAACTTGAAACTCGATGAAGCGAAAAACGTAACAACAACAGCAAAAACAATACGTATTTGTAATACGACGTTTCGGTTGGCGAAAATCCTCCTTGATATACCCTCCAAGCGGGTGCCGACTGGGCAATGGGCATCGCTGCTTGCACCGCTGCGGCGGGATGGGCTTGCTCTTCTGCCGCAGTGGTGCAAGCAGGCGGGGCCTAGCTGAGGCCGTGATATAAACTCTTCTGCCGCGTCCAGTGGCGGGCCGGATGGGTTCGCACTAGGGTGGCTGGGGTGGGCATACTGAGGCCATTTCTAGGGGGTACCTGGCGGTAGGTATAAAATTCCCCCCCTAATCCAGGGTGTCATGCGTCACCGTGCCCCTTGGACGATTTGCAGTCAGGGGGTTTTCCGACTGTATTCTAACGGGCACTTCAGTTATGGCGATCGTAGCGAACGGACGTGTTGCGGAAGGTTTCAGTGGTGATTATCGGCGGTTTTCTTTTGTGCGGTTATTTGTTTACCAGTTGGTGAGCAATGTCGTTCGTTTGCAAGTGATAAACAAGTTGTTTATTTGTTGGCGTCGGTTAACGGTGACTTGTTTACCAAAAAGTGGCGTCGGTGTACAGTACCTTGATTACCATTGTGTATCAAGAGTACAGTCGAGTGCATTTTAGGCGTTGATAGTAGATAGTGACTACGGTATCTTGTTTACAAACACCAAAAGGCGATCACGTGGTGATTGTCCTAGTGGAAAGTGAAGCGATTTGTGGACCACTTGGGGGGTGATTGTCCTAGTGGAAAGTGAAGCGATTTGTGGACCACTTGGGGTATAGGTGGACCAGTTGGTAACCACTTTGGGATCAGTTGGTAACTAGTTCGTGGGCCCAGTCCGAAACAATACCTTCGGATCAGTTGGGCACCAGTTGGTCTTTTTAAGCTCCTGTGGCTGATTTGAGCCGTTTTAAGGCCTATTGAGGTACTTTTTACGGGGTTTGGACGCTGTGAGTGCCGTATTTTCCGGTTTTTCGGTTTCGACTATACCTTTGGTGTGTGTTTTTGTGCAATTGTGGGCGGATCGCTGCGACTGTGCTTGAATTTCAGCTGCCATAGTAGTGTTTTTTGCTTAGAGCTCGAGTCCGGTGACAGTTTTTCCACACCGGTTGACCCATTCTCGTGACAGGAAACAGTGTTCTGACCGGCGAGGCGTTGGTGGTGACCGTAGTCAAGTCACTGTACTTGGCGATTAATTGTGTGGGCTGCACCAACGCGCTAGCTTTGGGCCGGCTCTGGGTAGCTGCTATCGGCAGCCGTTCTTGTGCTTCGTGCGTGTCCGCTTGCTGGCATAGGCTCACACGCTTGGAGGTAGTTCGAGAAGGAGCGAGAAGATTTCGGAGTAAGTGATGGGGCGAAAACGGGGTGTAAAAACCCCGGGTGGACGGGATGGGACGACGTTAACCACTGCTGTGGAGGACTCCACGTCTGGTGGGGAGGCAGAAGGAGGAGGCGTGAAGTCTCCTCCTAGGAAAGGAAGGAGGGTTGATAACCCGGGGGAAAAGGCGGACAAGGTCAGTCCCAACACGACTGATGCGGAGAAGGTAGCGAGTGGAAGCGCTTCCGAGAGGGAGCGTCTCAAAAGGTTGGGAGTAAGGCTGGAGCATACCTCTGGCATTGAGAACGCAGGAATGAATGATGTAGGTTTGCTGGGGTTGGGTTGTGGATCCCTCATCACTAGGATGAAGAGGATCACAGTTGATTTCACGAAGGAGGTATTTGGGTTGGAGGGCATATCCATGGCGACTGCGAGGAAGCTGGTGGATATATCTTCGGGATGTGAGGAGCTGTTGATGGAGGCCATAGCAGAGAATGCTAGGCTACGTGGCCAGGTACAGGGGTTGAGCGCCAGGAAGAGCGATGCTCCCCCGAAGGTGCCCCCTGCTCCTATGGTTGGGTCGGTGTCGATGCCGACACCCTCAGCGCCAGTGCCTTTGACGCCTTCGCCTTTGGTGACTGCGCCTGTGGCGACTGTGCCGTTGATGCCTGCACCGATATTTGCCAAATCTGTGCCTACGGGGTCATGCGTGGTAAAGAGCAAGACTGGGGAAAAGTCCTCGAAGGAGGTAGCCGAGCAGGTAATGAGGGAGATTGGGCCGGTATTAGGCGTAAAACTGCATGAAGTAAAGGCTTTGCATTCTGGTGAGGTGATACTGCGTTCACCTTCGGTTGCAGAGAGGGAGAAAGTCGCAACTACGCGCGGTTTTCTGAACTGAGATTAGATGTTTCCGTAAAAAGGAAGCTGGGGCCAAGAGTAGTGGTTCAAGGAGTGCACAAGGAGATATCTCCGGATAAATTTATGGAGGAGCTGTATAGACTGGACTTGCAAGAGTTCAGTCCGGGGTGCATGGGTAGGGAGGTGAGGATGGTCAGTCGACCCTGGAAGGTGCTCCTAACGGTGCAACTAATGTTGTCCTTGAGGGATCGTACAAATTAATGTCCGTCCTCTTGGAAGCAGGTCGGTGTTACGTAAAGTGGTACTCCTTCAGGGTTAGACCCCGGACACCCTCGTGCAGGGCTGTTTCCGGTGCATGAGATTTGACCATAGGGTGTCAGAATGTAAGGCGAAAAAGGAAGTTTGCCATAGTTGTGGACAGGAGGGTCACCGGATAGCGAGTTGCGTCAATGCTCCGCATTGTCTCAACTGTTCCAGGAGGGGTAGACCAGCGGACCATATAATGGTGTCGGCATTGTGTCCGATATATAGTGGTGTTGTTGCTCGGGCGCTCGCAAGACACTAATGGTCAAAGCCCTTCAAATTAATTGTCAGGGGTCTTACGCGGTCATGTGCGACGTGGGTGCCATGATGGTTGAGTAGGGCTATAGCGTTGCCTTACTCCAGGAGCCCTATTCAACTCATGGGGTGGTAAGAGGACTTCCTGGAGGATTTAAGGTATTTGCTGATCGTAGGGTCAATGCGGCGGTGGTGGTGAGTGGGCCCAGCTACGGATGTGTTGTGATAGATTCGTCTGACTGGGGGGTAGCTGTGGGGTTGGAGGGAGAGTTTGGGCGTTTATTTGTTGCTTGCATGTACTGCAAATTCAGCGAGGCTCTGGAGCCATATATTAGGTATCTTGACACCATGCTACTACTAGCGAGTAGCACGCCGGTGGTCATTTGCTTAGACGCAAATGCTTCTTCCCCGAGACATCCCGACATTCGTCTGGATATCAAAGCTGCCAGCGGGGTGAAGTATTAGGTGAGTGGGTGATGACCAGTGGCGTTGACGTTGTCAATATGCCTAGTGAGTGGTACACGTTTGATGGGCCGATGGGTGCCACTGACATTGACCTAACTCTGGTGAACAGGGCTGGGATGGGGGCGTTCAGATTTTAGTGGGAAGTCAAGGGAGGATGGGGTGTAAGTGATCACAATCCTATTAAGATTGAGATTACTCTACTCTCCCCCCCTGACCGTAAGGATAGGTACCGGATGATAAGGTGGCGCACAAATGGTGTTAACTGGGAGCAATATGGGAATAGGGTAAGAGAGGCGGTATTAACAATACCACTGGGGGTATTCGAAGAAATGGGTGTAGACAAACACATTGTTTGTCTAAATGACATTGTTTGGGGAGTTAATGACAGGGTTTTTAATAAGTGAGAAGGGGGGCAACTAAAGCGGATCAAATGGTGGTCGGAAGAGCTCAGTGAGAAACGAAGGTCCGTCCGTCGATTTAGGCGACGGTTTCAGCGGGAACGTCGTAGGGGGGGGGTTAGGGTCTAGCTCAAGCTAGATTGCTGTTTTCTCGGGAAATGAGGGAGTATAAGGAGATGCTTATACGGGTGAAGGAGGAAGAGTGGAGAAGGTTTGTGTTGGAAAATAGGGACGACCCTTGGGAGCAGGTCTATAGGATCTGTCGCGGGCGTCGAAGTGAGGAGATCACCTCTCTTTGAGTTGGTGGCTCCGTGTTAACAACGTGGAGGGAGTGTGCGGGGGTCTTGTTAGGTGCGTTCTTTCCTAGTTCGGAGGTTCAGGTTCCTCAAGCACAAGAGGTCCCTCCACTAGGTTTTGGGGAGTTGGGGTATGCATTTGGCCTGGTTAGATCTGGAAAGTCACCGGGTTTTGATGGTTTGAACGGAGAGATATGCAAATGCTTGTGGAAGTTCATTCCGGAATACTTGGAGGCAATCTATGATAAATGCATGTGTGAGGGATATTTTCCACGTGAGTGGAAGGTAGCTAGGGTTGTTCCTCTTCTGAAGTCGCCCGATAAGGTCAGGAGTGATCCTCGTTCTTATCGGGGCATGAGTCTCCTTCCAGTGCTTGGGAAAGTGCTGGAACGGGTCATGGTGGAAAGGCTTCAGAAGCTTACTGGGGGTAGCATGTCGGATAGGCAGTATGGGTTTAAGAAAGGACGCAGTATTGAGGACGCTTGGCTTAACGTCAAGGGGTGTGTCAAGAATAGTACCTGTAGGTATGTTCTTGGCATATTCGTTGATTTTAAGGGGGCGTTCGACTATTTACGTTGGGATAGGGTCATTGAGCTGCTAGAGAGACTTGGGTTTCCAGAGTTGGCTTTATGGCGTAGCTACTTCTCTGGCAGGAGAGCCGCTTTAGTTGGGGACGGGGGTAGAATTGAGGCTGAGGTTGCTCGTGGTTGTCCTCAGGGTTCTATTTGCGGCCCGTTTATATGTAACCTCATGATGGTTACCCTGTTAGGACAGCTTGAGCCACTTTGCAATTTTAGTGCGTACGCAGATGATCTTCCCATCTTGGTAGAGGGGCAGTCGAGGGCTGAAATAGAGCTGAAGGGAAATCAGCTGCTAGGTGTGTTTAGTGCATGGGGTGTGGATGTGGGTGTAGATGTGTCGGTAGAGAAGACAGTGATGATTCTCCTCAAGGGGAAATTGTCGCGTGGTCGCCCGCCGGTCATCCAATTAAATGGAACCAGTCTTAGGTACGAGCCGCAAGTGAAATAATTGGGGCTGTTGATGGGAGCGGATGAACTTTGGTTTGCATTTTGTGCGCCTTAACCAGCGACTTCTTGGTGTTGTGGGTCAGGTACGTCGTGTTTTGAGGTCTGATTGGGGCCTAGGCCGGCGTGCTGTTCGTACCATATATCAGGGCCTGTTTGTGGCTTGTGCCACTTATGGCTCTGCTGTTTGGTATGAATCTGCTATGACGGTTGTGGGTTTTGTCATGCCAGAGGGTAATGCTGCTGTCTTGTCTGCCGGTATGTCGCACGGTTTCCACTGATGCGCTGCAGGTGCTCTTGGGGGTGCCTCCTCTTGATTTGGTGGTTATAGAGCGTTCTATGGCTTTCCGGCTGAGAAGGGGCATGGAGATGCCGTTGTTGGATGGGTGGATTTCGGATGCCGACTTGGAGAGAGGGTATTTGGAGTGTAAACGCTCCTTGTGGGAGATGGTCTTAATGAAGTGGCAGGACCGCTGGGACAATAGTTCCAACGGCCGGGTGACATATGAGTATATTCGTGACGTTACTTTTGTCCGTGAAAACCCGGATTTCAGATTTTGTCTGAGTCTGGGTTTTCTTCTGACCGGACATGGGCCATTCAATGCGTTCTTGCATAGCCGGAACCTTCATGATTCGGAAAGTTGTGCATGTGGTGCGCGAAGCGAATATTTTAGACACGTTGTTTGTGAATATCCGATGTACTCTGACATTAGGGATTTATCTGGGATGGGAATTAGATGGACTGATGGACGGTATGTTTTTTACGATGCTCTCTCTTCGAGCCGGCATGTTGAAAGTATGAGGGTATTTGCACGAGAGGTGTTTGGAAGAAGAAGGTGTGCAATTAGTTGAGGGGTTAATTTCATGGGTGGGGGCGACCAGTCCAGAGGGGTTTGGAAACTCAACTGGGAGTAGTTAGGGCTACGAGGTCTGACCGGAGACTTAATTCTGGTACCACGGGGAACAGGAGCCCCCAGAGTCTACTCTGGCCTGTTCTTGGGTACGGCCCCTCGGGGAGTATCGCGGTGGCTGTGGTTTAAACCCAAATGCGGGGAGAGTCGTTCTGGCTCGATGTGGAGTTGCATTGCAACCGGGTGCCGGACCCATAGCACGGCAGAAGTTTAGATAGGCCTCGCACCTTACCAATAGGGTAAGTGTGTCCATACCGCACTTCCAATTGATACCGAGATGCTTGCATTTCGGGGCGCTGATCTTCGCATTGATTTGATCCACTGTGCTTTTGAGCGCCGTGGTGTAGGACCGGATTCGGCAGGTACCCACGGAAATATTAGCACACGTTTTGCTCTAACGGCGCCTCCCGGATACGGTCCGCCTCCGGGAGTAACGGTGGACTTGCTGCGGCATGGGGCTCTGCAGTGGTCGACCGTTTTTCCCCTTTCCCTTTTTCCGGCCGCCGGAAGGCTTCTTCTTAGTAGGAGGCCAAAGAACCAGATGATGAACATAACAAAAGAAGCCTCGGAACCCTGCACAGGTAGTGCCGCCGCTGGACACGGCGAAGTTAGGTCCAATAAACCCACCATCTCGGGAACCGCATCGACGGCGCCGAAGACAGGGCCTACATGGCCCAAACAGATTCGGCCCTCCGCAGAATGTGGGGGAATGCTAAGCTCCCAGAGGAAAAGCATACTTCCAGCGATACCAGCAAAACTATACCCCTCGAGGGAAAGTTGAGGCCGGTGGGGAAGCTGCGGACGGCCCCTCTCTCCACGCTAATCCCGGGCACATCCAACTCACAGGGGGTAGTAACCGAACCCAAGTCCTCCATGGACAAGCAAGGGAACTACTCCTGCGAGTAAAACAACAACCGGGGCAAACGACCTGGATCGGCGCCCCAGCTGCTCCAAAGCAGCGAAAATAATTCCGCCCTCCGTCAGGGCTTAGCGCGACCGAAGGGCAGCCGCTAAGGGTATTAAAAGACTAGGCGTCGTTCCATACGACCAGCTGACGGAGGAGCAAAAAGCCTCCCTCAAGTGGGCAATGGAAGTCTTCGATAAGCGATCCTCCGGGAAGGGCGGTAAGGACAAACCATCGACTAGGGGGAACGCCCGGAAGGACCCAGGCCAAAAGGGACAACGATCTCTGGACGACACCGCGGGTGGATCCAAAAGGGGAGGAGGCGGGCAACGCCTCGAGAGGACCCGCTCCTCCCGATAACTCTACCGACGAAGGTGCCAACAACACAGGCAACGCCTCGAGTGGACCTGGCGCCTCTGAGTCGGCATCGGTGGCAGACAGCGCGGGGTCCACAGAAAACACCACGAGTGGAGCTGGGGACCTACCAACAGGTGTACCCGATACCGCGTCGGATACTGAGAGCGACACGAGGTCAGTATCTTCCTACGTAGGGTCGGTATACAGCCGGTGGGCAATGCTGAATGTGGACCAGCTTCTGGACTCCGAACCGGAGGAGGAGGTTAATGACGTCACAGTCATTGCCACTGCCGAACGGGAGGAGCTAGAAGCGATGGACATCACCGACTCTGAGGATGGTGCAGATCCTACAAATTAATCTGCACCATTCCAAGGCAGCCTCGGCTCTCCTTCTTCTTCGCCTCAGCAATAAAGCTGAGGGTTTGATTCTAGTCCAAGAGCCTTGGATCGTTAGAAAAAAGGTTTGCGGACTGAACTCTGATGCCTACCAGGTTGTGACAGCTCCAGTAGCAGGTAGGATCAGAGCTTGTATTCTGATAAAAAAGTATATTCTTATTTTTTACTCTCCCAATACAGCGATGAGGACACTGTCTGCATCAGCGTCCAGCTGAAGGAGAGCGTTATCTGGCTGGCAACATGCTACATGGCCAACGACAGCCATGTTTTTCCACCCTACAGACTGGAAGAAGCTGTGAAGGAAGCAAATCGCACGAAACTCCCGGTCATAATAGGGGCAAACTCTAATTCGCATAACACGATCTGGGGCTCAAGCGACACCAACTTTTGAGGTGAGTGTTTACTTGACTTGGTTCTTTTATATAATCTTACTGTATGTAACCGCGGGCGCGACCCCACTTTTGTGACCTCTGTTAGAAGCGAAGTGCTGGACATCACCCTTGTTTCGAGCGGTTTGTCTGATCAGAAAAGGGACTGGCAGGTGTCCAAAGAACACTCTTTCTCTGGCCATCTCTACATAAGCTTTAAGCTCAATTTTGATCCTGCTCCTTTAACAGCATACAGGAACAAGAAACGAACCGACTGGACAAAGTATAAAAATACGCTGTCGGTCTCTCTACACAGATACACTTCTCACGGAACAAATTCGAAACGATCAAAATCGGAACAAACAAAAATTTTTGGCACTCGCGATTTTGACCAAAAGTAGTAGTAAATACCCCGTATTAAAACACTTAAATTGTAAAAAATTGGCAAATATACGTTCCTGCGCCTGTGGGAGTGGAATAAGTGTCGTCCTTGAGTTTGCCGGCTGTTAACGCTGTTTACGTTGTTTTCATCGTTTTCGAGCCGGCGCTGCTTTCCTGTCCGGCCGCGGCCAACCTGTTCTGCTGCTGCCTGCTTGTCCTGCTGTTGCCTTCCGGCTGCCCTGCTGCCGCCTGTCTGCTTTCTTGTGGAGTGTGCTTTTATCTGGGACTGCGACCTCGCCTTCCTGAGGTGCATGCTCCATTCCCACAGGATTGGGGCCGGTGAGTGGCGGTTTTGTTTTTGTTGTTTCGAGCCCGTGAAATCAACATAATACATAACATATGTACATACATACATACATAATATATAAAGCATAAACCAAAAAATTTCACTGCGTGTTTTCATGCTGGAATCGAAACAGCTGTGGAAACTGAAACTGTGCTGTCAGATTAACTAAAGTTACAGAGCTGCCACCACGTTAACACTTGAATTAGTTGAAATTAAATTATAATATTTTGTATTTCATATTGAACTTTATTTATTTACTTTTTTGTTGTTAATGCGTATGTATTAATAATTGCGAGTGTGCAGTGTTGAGTTAATTCTGGTACACTCATACATTCACGATGCCGATGGAATGTAAAGAGTGTACTGCAAAAGTGCTGCAAGTAGATACAATTATAGCATGCTCTGGTGGGTGTGGCTACAACTTTTGTTTAAAATGCAGCAACCTTAAAAGAAACGAGATCAAGATTATATCAGAAAATATTAACCTCAAATGGTTTTGTAACCAGTGTACATTATCAGACACTAATACAAAGTTTATTGAAATTAAACATCTGATTAACAAGTGTGAGCAATCGAAAAGGACAGCCTCTGATGTAAAGCAAATAGTTGAACAAATATTTAGCAATAAATGCTCCCAAATAAAGAACAGCATTATAACCGACTTCAACTCCTTTCTGGAGCATAATATTGAAGTAAACATAAATGCGATGAAGAATGAGATCATAAAAGATATATCAAATGAATTCCAAAAAAGCAATGAACTATTAATAAATTTGTGCCAGGTTAATGAGAACGTAAAAACTAAAACTTCATATAAGAACAGAAACCAGCATTGTGGTTAAACCGATAAACAAAAGCAAAAAAGCTAAAGAAACGAAAGAGGTATTAAAAAAGGTGGTTGAGCCTACAGATGGTCTCGTAAGGAACGTGAAGGAAATAAAAAGTGGGGGAATAATTGTAGAATGCAAAAATAAAGATGCTTGCGAGCAAGTACAACAGAAAGTAAGAGAGGCTATTGGAAACGAATACGAAGCTAAGAAGACTAAAGAAAAAGCTGAGATAAAAAAGGTACTGAAGATAGTTGGCAAACTGAAAAAATAAGCAATGATCGATTGATAGAATGCCTAACCAAGCAAAACGACGTATGCGAAGAAAAAGGACTCAAAGTGCTAAAGATGTATGATAATACTAACCGTAGAGACGAAAGTTACATAGCATTAATAGAAACCGATGCAATCACCTATGAAAATGTATTGCAAAAAAAAGGGTTAATATAGAGTGGGACACTTGTGTCATTTACGAACACTTAAACGTTTTGCGGTGTTTCAAATGCTTCGAATATAAGCACAAAGCCAGCGAATGCACAAATAAAATGACATGTAGTAAATGTGCCGGGAACCACGACAGTAAAGAATGTACCTCAAATATAATACAATGTGTAAACTGTATCGAAATGGTGAGGAAGAAAGTTATTGAGGAAGATGTTTTAGAAAGTTATTGTAGATAGATTATTCGACGGAATATTAAAGCTGACAGCCTCTCCTCGAATCAGCATGCATATTCCAAGGGGAAATCCGTGGAGACCGCACCCCATGAAATCGTAGCGACGATTGAAATAGGATTGGCCTTAAAGGAAAACACGCTCGGAGTTTTTCTCCATATCAAGGGTGCTTTCAACAACGTCTACCGAAGTCTGTTGTTAGCTCCCTTCTCAGGGTGGGGTGCAGCGAGGTCTGGTGGATTTTGTTGAGCTCCTTCTCGGAAAGAGAACTATTCTACCAGAACTATGGGATGGTTCCATTACAAAGTATGTGACTAGGGGCACCCCCCAAGGGGGCGTTCTCTCCCCTCTACTCTGCAATCTAACAGTGAACACCTTACTTCTAAGCCTTAGGAGCACCGGTTGTCAAGTCATAGCGTACGCCGATGACATAGCAATCGTTGCAACGGGCAAACATCTTCAGGTCCTGAGTGAGTTATTGCAAAACGCGCTAGGTCTGGTAAACATCTGGTCCAAGGAATGTGGACTTAGTGTCAATCCTGCCAAGACAGAAATGGTACTTTTCACAAGGAAGTATAAAACTCCCTTATTTAACCCTCCCACCCTAAACGGGGTGGCACTTACTCTCTCACCCAAGGTGAAATACCTTTGTGTTATTCTGGACAGAAAGCTGGACTTGAAGCGAAACATTGTAGATCGCTCCAGGAAGGCCAATACCTCCCTGTATGCCTACAAGGCGGCTATAGGCAAAAAATGGGGAATAAAACCACATATAGTACACTGGATGTACACAGCTGTGATAAGACCCATCCTTTTCTGCGGGGTCACCGTATGGTGGCCTGCGCTAAATAACACCATATCCAGAGCCAAGGTGGAACGTGTGCAGAGGACGGCTGCCATGCTCGTCACGGGAGCCCTGCCCACCACACCCACCAAATCTCTGGAAATTATCTTAAATCTTCCACCTGTGGATCTCTACGGCAAATTTCAGGCCAGCTGCAGTGCGGCCAGGCTAAATACAATCCAGCCGTGGAGAGACCTCAGATTCGGGCACGCAAAAGTACTTGAAACTCTACCGGATAATCTACGACAAATAGATTATACCACTCCACTACTCTGTTTAGATAACAAATTCTCCACAAGAATCCCACAGAGGAACGACATGAACCCAGGGTCTACGGACATATATACAGATGGTTCCAAGCTTAACAAAAGAGTGGGTAGCGGGATCTACTCTGGCGAACTCGCGCTAAATCTCAGTTTTCGCTTACCGGACCATTGCAGCGTTTTTCAAGCGGAATTAAACGCCATAATGGAGGCGGATCGGTGGCTTATAACCTCCGCCCCTCCAGGACGGCCTATCTCTATCTATTCTGATAGCCAGGCTGCTATCAAATCTCTCAATTCTAACGAAGCAACGTCCAAAGTAGCCATCGAATGCAGGAAGACTCTCAACCTGCAGGCATCAAAATGCTCCTTGACTGTTGTATGGGTCACTGGACACAGGGACATCCCTGGCAACTGCCTACCCGACGAGCTGGCAATGAGGGGGACGCAAATATCTGTAGTCAATTCTGGTCGGAGTGCGGGCATACCTCTAACCTCCTGCAAACACAGACTAAACGCGAAACTCGTTGAGGAGGTAAATATAAGATGGGCTGTGGAAACCACCTGTCATATTACCAGGCAAATATGGCCAAAGATTGATGTAAAGCGATCTATAGCTCTTACCCGGCTGGACCGCTCCTCTCTTAGTTTAGTAGTCGGGTTAATCACCGGATACTGCCTGATGGGCACACACGGAAAGAGGTTAGGATACCTCACCAACGATTTCTGTCGCAGCTGCAGAGACGAGGAGGAGGTGGAGACCATCGAACACTATCTCTGCCAATTCTTCAACAAGTACTTTGTAGATTGTTTAGCCGATTTGAACTCGGCGAACGTTCTCGACTTTTTGTGCTTTATAAAATGCACTCGGTGGTTTAATTAACGCTACCCGCTCTGCGCGGGGCAGCCACTCTAACCTAACCTAACCTAACCTAACCTAATATGACGTTTCCACGCTTCGTAATTCCCTCTCTCATTCGTCATACGCCATCAAATTACCCTTCGAATTACGTAATTTACCTCATCATTAACGAGTCGCTGCCTTCTCTAATATTTATCGGAAATATATCGAAGTTTTCACCGGCCTAGTCCCATTTGCTGGCACTTTTTCTAGTTGCTGGAAAACTAATTAATAAAATATTCTCTATGTAAATTAAAATCTTTGATAACTTAAATTTTGGCTCTATCTTCGATATTTGCAATACACAAAAACAATAATAAATATCGAAGAACAAGAACAAGAAATATAGCTGCCAAACGAATTAGTAAGGTGTGACGTGGAAAGAGGGTAATTCACTAATTAATTATCGAATTACGCTGTAGGGAGGTCACCTAACTATAAATGCACTATAAGTTCACTATTTTTCAACTAGAGGTGACTTCGCCTTATGTTTTCCAGGCGTACTGATTTTTCAACTCTTGTAATGATTTTATTAATTTCTTCAATCAGTACGCTAATGTCCTGATTTTTCAAAATGTGTACTGATTTCAATTCAAACAAAATAATTTATGATTTTCTTAAGGTTGTTATATAACGTTGGAACTTCCTTAAACTAGACCGTAAAAAGTAAAAATAAAATAATTTAAGTATAGTTGGCATGCTTCTGATAATGTTTGATATGCCCAAGAAATTAATACAACAAAAATATCAATCGTATTATGGGCATATCGCCGGGTCGTTACATTCCAGTTGCGATAACATCGTGCGACAGTCTATTTTACACATGAAAAAATCAAGATATTCACAAAACTGGGGGCCAAATATAGTAAAACTGAGTCTCTCTAATGTCAGAATTTTTTTAAAAGGACTTTGAAATTTCTAGAATTGCTTGAATAAAAAAATTATTCAAAAGATTCGGTGCATTGAAGAATAACAACATGGGTTTAAATTAAAAGGAAAAATTCTGTAGAATAGAAAAAAAAATTAATTTTTGGGTGCACCAGGACGAATAAGAATTGAAAATGTCCTTTTAAAACTTTATCCTTGAATATCCTTGGAAATTTCCAATACTACTAATAACTAATATATAAACTACCACATCCTCAAATTTCATCCTTCTAACTTTATTAGTTTTAGATAAAAAAATTTTACGCTTCTCTTTATAAGATATAGTTGCAATATACATAAATGAATATACTGGAATCATTATTATGGAACTATGCATGCGCTCTTAAAGAACAAATTGAACGTATGATTTACTGCTTAACCCTCTAGAAGGCCAATTTTTTTATGAGTTGAAAAATTCTGGAATGGGTGATTTTAGCACGAGAGATCCAAAACTGATGTCCATTTCGATCTGTGACAGTAAATTTTTCCTACAGGGGAGAACAACCAAGACCGTCTGGAGACGGGCTCGCCGATATACTTACACATATTTTCAGCTTTCTCTTACACAATGTTGACCTACGAACCGGCAATCCCGTCTGCAGACGGTCAAAAATGCAAACTTGGATTTTGAATGTCGGCAAGCCGGTCTGTAGATGGTGTGTGCTCGAAAGCAATTTTCTCCATTTCGAATGGTGACAGAATTATAAAACTTATATTAAAATACGGTGCTTTTAACAACGAGATCCAACGATTTTTTTTATATCAAAAAATTTATCAAAAGAAAAATTTCTTTAATTACGAAATTACTAAATAGCAAGAAAGAATTAATTTTAACCGTGTTTTCACAATCTGTAATTCAACTGCCGATTAAAATAAAATTGACATAACGGATTAAAATTTACAGCGCTGTAAAGGTACGATTTTTGTCTAAAGATCGTGCCTTACAAATATAGAAAAAAATTATTATAGGGCACTAAAAAGGTGTTTAGTTAACGACCGTCTGGAGGCGGTTCAGCCTACTAGAGGGTTAAGTATTTTTATTGTTTTGTAAATAAACATTTTTGAGTTTAAGAAAATATAAGATTTCTGGTATCCTTTACTAGTTAAAAAAAAAATCGGATTGTAATTTTTTAGTTTAAAATATTTTATTTAAAAAAAAGGTATTTTTTGATTTTAAGATTTTTTCCTCAAATTTTTATATACGAAGTATACAAATATGCATACCCAAAGAAAGGGGTTTAATCGCCTTTACAACGATGCCAATTTTTTAAAAAACGCTTTGAAATTTTTTTGTTTAGAATATATTTTTTTTATAAAAAAAGATATTTTCTCCATTTAAGTGTTTTTTTCAAATTTTTATATACGAAGTATACAAATACGCCTATCAGAAGAAAGGAGGTTTGACTGCGTTTACAACTATATCAATATTTTAAAAACCGGTTAGTAATTTTTTGGTTTAAAATATTTTTTTTTCATAAAAAAGATATTTTTTCATTTTAAATGCATATCAGGGTGTAATCACGTTTACAACGATACCAATTTTTTAAAAACCATTTCAACATTGTTTGAAATATATGGTTTTTCATTTTTCGAAGACCCGACCTTATAGCACTTGTAATATAAGTTTGCACAAAATAAAGTTATATACCACTCAAATAAGAGCAATAGGCGGACTACGTCTATATTTTTAGTTTTTTAGTTATGTACATATGCATAACAATAAAAAATATTTTTTTACCAAATGCCCTATTTGGAACTTCGAAGGCCAACTTCGAAAAATGGAGAAATTACTTTTTTACCTATGACTCAATCTCTTAAAAAAATTGGTTTGGTCCAATACCCAGCCGAGTGCTGTTCTGTGTAATGATTCCAGTATCTTATAAAAGAAGTGTAAAATTTTATTTATCTAAAACTAATAGAGTTAGGATGTGGTAGTTTACATATTAGTCCTGGATATATATCTTTTTCAAAAATAAATATTGGAAATTTCCCAGGATATTCAAGGATAAAATTTTTAATGTTGAAAATGACATTTATTCGTCCTGGTGCACCAAATAATTATTATTTTTTGAATTCTACAGAATTTTTCCTTTTAACTGATACCCATATTGTTACTCTGCAATAAGGGTTAGCAGACGTACTGCTTTTGGGAGTACACGTACTCCTTTTTATTGCAATGTACTCCCTTGTACTGCTTTATTAGTTTTGTACATCTTTCGTTCTCCTTTTTCCAGCTATTAATATTTTATCATTTACAGGGTGTAAAATAATAACTATAGCACATTTTTTTTGTTTTTTATAAAAGGGACCTTTATAGATTTTGCAAACATTTTATTAATTCGTTTTTAAATTTTAACCTTCATTTGAGTTTACCAGCGGGTTTGGGGGAAAAGCGCAAGCGGCACGCAAGTCTTCGTCGGTTACTTTATTACATATCTTCTGAGTGCCGCATGAACTTATCTCCCAAAGCTGGCAAATGCAAATCAGGATTAAAATTTTAAAGCTAATTAATAAAATTAATGTAAAGTATTTACAAAGTTAACAAAAAAATGCTATTTTTCGCAACATCTATAAAGGACCCTTTTATTTTTCAAAAAACCTGTGCGATGGTTATTATCTTACGTCCTGTACTTTGTCATTCATATTGTGGCAAACACTACTCTTAATAAGCAAAGTTAAGTGTGATAGTGAAAAAGTGTAAGCATGGTCGTAGCAAGGTAGGTGCAGAGCGCTCGGGTATAAAAATCAGAAAAACATTAAATTAATTATAAGGCTAAAGTTAAAAAAGTGGCCATATATTCAGAAAGAGTTTGGAATTCTTTTGTAGAATGTAGTTGGGGAAAATTTCCTATAAGAGCGGTCATTGAAGAGGTGGTGAGCGATGGGGGAGTGGGCGTGGCACCCCCGACCACCTAGGCCCCCTATGGGTCCCTAGGGACGCCTTAGAAAAATCGCCAAATATCACAATTGGGTGCCACGCTCACTCCCCCTTTAATCACCATTTCTTTAACGACCGCCCTTGTTGGAAAGCCAGCTCATTTAGTTATTTATTTTTAACACTTATTGTTGCTTTGAAAAAGATTTCTAAAATATCTAATGTTTATTTGTACCTAATTAATAGTAATTTGTAACAATAAATTGCACAAAAAATTAAAAAAATGTACTCCTTTTTTAGGTCTTGTACTGCTTTTTTTCTATCGAGAATATAAATGTACTCCTTTCTCCATTTCAAAATCTGGCAAACCTTTCCATGGGCGTGGCCAGGATCGAATTTAGGGGGGGACGGCCCCGACATATAAAAAAATCCCAAAATTTTCATCTTTACACATTCATATTTCTGGCATGCCCGGACGATATGTACATGCCGATTTGTTTTACAAAAACTATTTAAAAAGCAGACGTGTCGGTTGCTCAGCAAACCGGTTAATCATTTCTGCAATTATTTCATATTGATTCGCTAAAACAAATTTTCGATGTATTCTTAAAAGGCATAAACCTAAAGGTAAATTTTATAGGAAATTAAAGTAACAATTTATCAAAACTAGTAGTAATATGAATGAGTACTAAGCTCAAAATTTATTTAAAGAACTTCGTGAAAGACAATGATTAATCTTGTATTGCTAGTGTTGTTCCGATACGAATAACTACAAGTAATTACTCTATACTTTCTTCATGTACTGAGTACTTGTTGTACTCGCATCCTTCCCGCAAGTACTTAGGTGGGTATCGAGTACGCGAGTAAAGTATTACTTGCTTTTCCAAATATTCTGAATTTCGGTTCTGACAATTTATGAATCATGCTGTTGTGGTTTTTGCACCACGTTAAGCTGGCCAATAAAGAAAGTGTCAATTCCTGCTTTCCCGTACTAGTCAATTATTGAAACTTTGCAAGATACAAACTTGTGGCTACTTTTTCGGTAAGTTTTGGTCGAAGAGTACTCGAACCGATTCTGTTTTTCTTCACATGACATAAGTATTTACAATAAGTTCGATATGAGTTAGTATCGAGTACTTCTCTCCGATACATTTGTGGCATCGATACTTTTCTTCAATATTTTTAAAGAGTACAGGTATCGAATACAAGGTCGTATGGGAACAACACTGTTGTTGTTGTTGTTGTTGTTACAACACTATGTATTGCTAGACACCTGATAACCCAGGATAATTTTTAAGTTCTTAAAAGACATTACTCTACTCTAAGCTTCGTGCAGTGGGCCATGAGAAAACCGTCTTAATCTGAAACGCAATAATCATTGAAAATTCGCGCCGTTTATGGTGAAAAGCATTTAATATCACACTTTCAAACTAAAGCTTTCTTAACCCGTAAGTCTTAATCTGAAACGCAATATTCATTGAAAATTTGCGCCGTTTATGGTGAAAAGCATTTAATATCACCCTTTCAAACTAAAGCTTTCTTAACCCTAGAAGCCTAATCTATTGGGAGTAACGTAAGGCCCTAACATACGCCTTAGAGGCTTATGTACATAAAAGATAACCTGTGAGCTAAAAGATACATAGACCTGCCTTACTTTTTAAAGAATATTGAAGTTGTAAGTTTGGCTAATAATAAAACATAGTTTTATTAATAAAAACTAGTACCACGTTTATTTAAAACAACAAAATAAAAAGTAAATTTTGTGTTAAAATTAAAAAAAAGACCGTATACGCCTTGCAGACGTAGATTACACCTTTGGGGTTTCAGTACAAAAATTCAACCACTGGTCCTAAAATTTTTAAATATGTATACCGGCTAATTTTGGATCGTTCATTTTAAAAATCACATACAAAAATGTGTAAAGCTTTGAGGTTTGCGCTCATTCAGGGTCCTTTTTAATGGTCAGTGATATCCTAGGTGTTTAAAAAAGAAAGGGATCACAGCTATTTTTATTTTTTGCTTTCGTGAAATATATTTGAAAACTATGAATAATACCTAATAACTTTTCCGAATCTCAATTCGACGGAAATATGGTTAATATTTTGCAATAGGTTATATTTCTCACTATCGACTTTTCTGACTTTTTTGACAAACACGGTCAACTTCAACTGCAGCTTGCACTTTAGTTTGATATATAGCTCAATTCTGTGGCTGCTACAGATCGGCCTAACTAAGTCGTATGACTGAGCGATTATATATATATATATATATACTAAAGCCCTGAACTATAAAACATAGCGACATGTAACACATCATGTAAGTGCCAGTTTATATCATGTCGCTTATACATGTTTGAAAGTGATATATGAAGACACTGCCGAATAAATTCAAATCAAATCATGCATCAAATTTATGCATGTTAACAAAAGGAACATATGCGACATATTCAGCATTATTATTTACATTGTATATACGGGAAGAGATTTTCCGAATTTTCCAAGCTCCTACTATAGTAAAATTTTAAAACAATTATCGAATTAAAAATCTATATACATTTTCATACAAGGCAGGATTAAACAGTATTAAAGAAAAATGCTGCAAAAACACAACAGCAAACAACAGCTGAGCTAAGAAGCAATGACATGCTATAACAATATGTTTGAGATGGAATGACATGGCATAGCAATGCATGAAATTTTTGAAAATTACATTTTAATAGATACGCCGGGAAGAAGTTAAGAAAATGTTTGAATTTATATTTTGTTACCTACTTCACCGATTTGAAATCTGCAAACTATACCTCATGAGCATGAAATGGTATTATAACTTTGGTCCGATATTTGTAAGTACCAGAATAAGAAGAGATAGACTAATGAAAATGTGTACTTATATATGTGACCAGAACATCGAGCTGAGCCGACTTAGGCATATGGCAACCGAACTTCAGTTGGGTGGCCACTGGCTGAAATGGTCAGAGAGAAAAATTAAAAACGCAGTTATACTATATTTGGCTCTTAGTTTTGGGAATACACTTACGTCTTTTTTATGCGGCACATAAAATGAATCTGCACAAACAAGTTATTTAATTTCATACAAACATTGGGGATGCGTTCCAGCATTTTCAAAAACCGCATAAATTCAGATACTCCATGTAAAAAATCCTAAAAAACCGCATGAAAAAAATCCAGAGATTAAGCAAACAAATACAATTTATTTCTACACTTCAACAATTATTCTTCCATGTAAAACCGAACATTAATCAAATAAATAAAATTGTGTCTGTATTTTAACCAAAAAACAAAAAATACATGAATTATGTAAGAATACGAAGACAAATTATTTATCAGAAGCATTGCCTCTTACACATTGAAAAAAAGTAATAAAACTGTCAAAAAAGAAAAATCGCTACAGCGCGAAAAGGGTTTGAAAAACCGCATAAATTCAAGTCCGCATAAAAAACAACCGCATAATAAGAGACCTTAATATATATTGATTTTTTCGTGTTTTAAAAATTTTTGGTTTTTGTCGCACGGTGTAATATGATGGAGATTAAATTATTTAAAAAGAACGCCGACGTTTTTTTGTTGAGTGATCACGTTTCCGTGATTACTGGAGTGAGTTGGAGTACAAAAAAATAAAAACGCAGCAACTTCTTTTAAATTCATACACGTTTGCTTTATCGATATCTCTTCGATATATTTCAAAAAGGGGAATATCTGGCGAAGTGGCAGTCTGGCTAGTAGCAAGTCAAAAATAGAAGTGAGGGTCGGCCTATTACATAATTACTAGGCAACCTATTCAAAGAAAATTCACAACAGTTATTTCGAGTTTAGTAGTATAAGAGTTCTAATAATAGGGGGGTACCAGACCTGCAGCGCTTCGTCCATAACAATATTTCAAAAAGAAAAATAAATTTTAACTTAAGCCTCGCTCAGGTCCATGTCCTCGACATGGCGGCGGGCCTGCGTAGTGGTGAGCAGAAACAACTCCTGAAGCTCCTCCAACGTTTCCAATGCCTTGGACATCAATATATATATATACTAGGCCGGGTCGATTTGTGGGGAGGCAAAAAAATCGCCCATTGCTCTGTGAAAATCATATTCTAGGGATCAAAATAAGAAACTTTGCCGAAGGAACCATACCTCTAAAACGAATTCTGATGTCCCCCAATTTGGGTCGAACTTTTGGGTAGGGGCAAATTTTGAAAAATCCCACTTTGACCCATTTAGAGTGCTCCAATCGAGTCCAAATGTATGACCGACCCCCACTAACTTTGGAGGCCCGACCCACCGATGCCAGTGGCACACCCCCTGGAACCCACCTGGGGGTTCACCATACAAACATTTCAAAAAATCGCCGGTTTTGCACTTTACATGAAAAAATCAGCGAAATGCCTATGTTTTTTCTTTTTGGAGTTTATTTTTCTCTTTAGAAATTTATTTAGTCAGAACATATGTAAATGAAAAAATGAATTTAACTTAGTAATAGAAAAGAAATTAAAAAAAATTATTAGAAATTAGCGTTTTTAAAACCCTTTTAAAACCAAGCCATCACTGTGATGCATTTGCATGTCGTAAACATAGTTGTGTGGGTTTTTTATTGAACCGTTTTAAAAAATGAAGGTATCACTGTGACACAATTGCAAATCGGAAAATTGCTTGTGTGCGTTTTTTAAGACACAGCTGCATGTCGTAAACTTACTTGTGTAGTTTTTTTATAGCACCTACTTAAGAAATGAAGGTTGTTTTTACAACCCTTTTTGTGGGTATTTTAAGGCACCTTCTTAAGAATTGCAACCATTTTAACAATTAAGGTATCACTGGAATGCACCGCAACCCTTTTAAACAATGAAGGTATCACTGTGACACAATTGCAGATCGTAAAATTGCTTGTGTTGTTTTTTTTAAGCCACCACAAGACACAGCAGGTAGAATTGAAATTACCATTTCATTCTTATTACCTCGTCTCCTAGACCATATATTACGCAACAGTTTTTGTGAATGCATTAAGTCGTTGTGAAGAACTCAAAGTGTGAAGTGCTAATTTCAGATAAAAAAATATTTCAAAAAAAATAATAAGTGAAGTGACCATTCCAAATCAAAAAGTTTACAATGAATCCACCATCCTCTACACCGCAAGATGAAGCAACTACATCGACAACTATCGAAAACCCAATGAGTCATATACCCAAGCATGATGTTACTGTTTTTGGTGTGTCTACTGATTTAACTGATCTTAATTTACCAACCCATCTGGATATCTTGAGATATTATTTTTACTTAAGCGAACGTGCTAAAACAGAACAAAAAAAGTTTTCCCATAAATCATTCACTTTTCCAGTACCAGATAAGTTGATTGGAATTTGGGAAAAACTTGGTATGGAAATAATGCTGAAAAAAAGTGTATTTAATAAATTGAATAAATTGCTTGACAAGTTTCAAGAGCAAATCAAAAGAAGAAACAACACCCAACAATTTACAGAGTATGTAAAATCTCTTCATGCACGATCAACATAATCAGAGAAGACTAACAATGGATGCATTTGTGATGGAAACTGAAGAGCAAGGAGCAACGTCTATGTCATCAATGCCAACATACCAAGATGCCGATGATTCAACATACGCACCGCCACCGGTTCAAGAAGATATGGATAGAAGCACAAGTTCACAATCCACAGAGAGATACGATTGTTTTAACTTTGCCTTGGTATGTGACAGATATGGTGTGCCTGACAGAGTAGCATCAGCATTGGGAACCGCTCTTTTGCAAGATTTTAAAATTAAAGATAAGCATGGGAAACCTCTCATCATGGATAAATCGAAAGTTCGCAGAGAAAAAGAGAAATGCAGACAAGAAGTGCTTCGCAAACGGTTAGATGATACCAATTTGTTAGCGTTTTCATTCGATGGCAGAAAAGATGATACTTTAACGATAGATAAAATCGAGGAGAAGTATCATACTAGGATGGTAAAAGAACCTCATCTTGTTATTTTGAGAGAACCCAATTCTGAATTGATTGGTTACGTAAGACTGGAACATGAAACCGCTGAATACAAAACAACCAAATTAAATGGTTTTTTCAACGATAAAAATATATCACTGGATGCATTAATTGGAATATGCACAGACGGTAAGCCAACAAACACTGGCCCACACGGTGGAATTATACGACGATTCGAATTGCTGTTAAAAAAACCATTGCATTGGTTCGTTTGCCTTCTACACTTCAACGAACTTCCGTTTCGGCATTTGTTTGAAGCTTTGGATAAATCAACCAGCACTGGACCAAGATCGGCAACCGGAAAACTGAGCCGTCAAATCGAAACTTGTGAAACTCTTCCGGTAAGTTATTGCTATCACTCATTTATTATAATTGTCAACCATTTTTAATTATTTTATTATTATATATTTTCAGGTGGTGGACGGCTTCCAGAAAATTGAGTTGCAAAATATGCGCCCTGCTCCAGAAAAAATTGAATTTTCCACCGATTCGAAGTACTTATACGACATGGCCCATGCAATTTCTAGCGGCGTGGTTCCGGTGGATCTGGCTAACATCAAACCAGGGAAAATTGTACATTCTCGGTGGCTCACCAAGGCCGCTAGATTATTGCGATTATATGTGACAACGGAAAATCCAGATGCAAATTTAAGAATTCTGGTTGAATTTATAATTAAATATTATGTGCCAATGTACTTCAATATCAAGTATTACAGCTCTGTCGTGTACGGCAGTGCAATATTTTTCAAGTTCATTGGTTGGTCACGATTTCTAGAACCTCGTTTACGCAAAATTGTCAATCAAGTAATTAAAGATAATTCATATTATGCGCATTCGGAAGATATCTTGTTATCAATGTTGTTTGATGATAGCAAAGAAAAGCGCGACTGTGCCATCAAGAAAATTCTACGCTATCGAACCGATGTTGACGAGCCAATGGAACTTAGAGTTTATAAAAAACCAGATATAAACTTTAATTGCACAAGTTATACGGAAATGATCAATTTGAATGATATAAATATCGTATTTGAACCACCATTCACGCGAAGCATTCCGTACGATACATTGAAAGAATATTTAAATCAAGATGATCCACCGTTTAATGATCCAACAATTCCATCACACATTCAAGGAACGGAACGACATGTTAAATTGCTAGCTAGCGTTTCCAAACGGGTTATACCGGAAAATGTAGAGGCTGTTATGGCGACGACATTAGAGAGCAGTGCGAAATTGCCCAGACTTGAAAGTAAAAAAGACTTCAAACAATAATTTTTTTTTAGTTTCTTTTCTATAACTCACTTAAATTAATTTTTTCATTTACATATGTTCTGACTAAATAAATTTCTTAAGAGAAAAAATAGATATTATTATAAATAAATAATAAATATTATTATAAATAAATAAATAAAAATAAAGAAAAAACATAGCCATTTAGCTGATTTTTTCATGTAAAGGCCAAAAATGGTGATTTTTTTAAATGATTGTATGGGGAACCCCCCAGGGGAGTTCCAGAGGGTGTGCCACTGGCATGGGTGGATCGGCCGTCCAAAGTTAGTGGGAGTCGGTCATACATTTGGACTCGATTGGAGCACTCTAAATGGGTCAAAGTGGGATTTTTCAAAATTTGCCCCTACCCAAAAGTTCGACCCAAATTGGGGGACATCGGAATTCGTTTTAGGGGTATGGTTCCTTCGGCAAAGTTTCTTATTTTGATCCCTAGAATACGATTTTCACAGAGCAATGAGCGATTTTTACATCGACCCGCCCTAATATATATATATATATATATATAGATTGGCGCTTACACATATGTTAGTGTTTGGCCGAGCTTCTCCTCCGATTTGTGGCGTGCGCCTTGATGTTGTGACACAAAGTGAAGGGGCCTACAGTTTTACGCCGACTCCGAACGGCGATTGTATTTTTATGAGAAGCTGTTTTTCATGGCAGAAATACAATCGGAGGTTTGCCATTGCCTGCCGAGGGACGACCGCTGTTAAGAAAAAACCTTTTTTCAATATTTTTTGTTTTACTTGACCCAGGTGGTGATGAGTGAAAGCGCGCACTGTTTACGACTACACCACAGCGGCCGACCTTGGAATTCAATAGTTTCATCTTTCTCGCGCGCTCAATTCTGGCTTGGAGGCTACAAGCGACCCTTCGGTTGCCTCTTTTTGATTTTAGTTTTCGGCTCGAAGGAGGCGAGGAGGTGCGGTGGGCAGTGTGTGATATGCTCGACCACACCGACGGCAACTGCGTCGAGACCCAGTGGAATGGGTGGAATGCACAACCCAGTGGAATGGGAGGTGTCCAGGCAGTTCACGCAGTAGTGGTGCATCCGCGCTGACTCCAATAGTTCGCCTAGAATCATAGCGAGGAAGGCTCTGCAGATCTGCGACGGTGCGACAACAGAGCCGACACTTGGATAATTCATCTCTGGATCTGTAAAGATACATCGAAGTACGTTGTTAGTTGTGAAGAAAATTAAGGCGAACAAATGCAACGAGGGGATGAGTATGTTATAAAATATAGTGGTTATGAGTTTGTGAGCTACTTACAGATAGGGCGATTGGACTAAGCAGGTGGTAATAAACAGAGCTTCGTTATGTTTCGCGTGACAATTCCAGCTTGGGTGCGGATGTCCACGACGCGAATATTCTGATCAGGAGCGGGGTGTAATTTTGTGGCGCGTCCGAGGCGCCACTGATTGGGGGGTAGGAGGTCGTCTTTAGTGACGACTAGATGTCTTTCTCTAATGTTCGACTCTTGCCCCTTCCATTTATGCCTATTGTGCAGCTACTTAAGATACTCGTTTTTTCATCGTGTACTGAATTGGTAATGGAGTACTTTGAGTTTTCGCCATTTTGTAATAAGAGATAGATTCTCGTGGTTAGGTTCAGGGATTAATAGGAGTGGGGCGCCGCGAAGAAAATGGCCTGGAGTCCGTGCAAGTAAGTCGCTTGGTTTCTGTGACATGGACGATAACGGCCTGGAGTTAAGCACCGCTTCAATGCGCACAAGGAGAGTGGTGAACTCCTCAAAAGTGAATTTATGATTTCCAGCGACCTTTAGTAGATGGGTCTTGAAGCTCTTAACCGCAGCTTCCCACAATCCTCCCATGTAAAGAGCGTAGGGGGGAATAAACTGCCATGAAAGGCCATGGTAAATATACTCTTCAGCTACTTCCTGTGATACTTCTTGGACAAAGACAGAATAGATCTATATGCTTCTATGAACGTCTTGCCATTGTCTGACATGATTTTCTTGGGGATCCCTCGACGACCGGCGAATCGGGAAAATGCCGCTTTGAATGCTTCAGTGGTCAAGTCGGAACAAGGCTCCAGATGAATGGCTGTGGTGGAGAAACACACATACACATGCTTTGGAGTATTACGCTCGTCGTAGGGTTGACGTTTTAACCATAAATGGGCCGGCAAAGTCGACACCAGTAGCGTGAAATGGGAGCGAGTATGTCGACCGTTGTGGTGGTAAGGCAGCCATCATTTGGGAGTACATCTTCTGCTTGAGTACCGTGCACACCTTACAGTGAAAAATGCAAGTCTGCACCTTTTGCTTGAGTCGTGGGATATAATATTCCTGCTGAAACATGCGTGTCATCAGCTGTTTTTCAGCATCTAGTAGAGTGAAGTGAAGATAATCTAGGAAAAGAGTACAGTATCTTGATTTATCTGGAACAACGGTTTCCAGACGTACTGATTTGATCAGTATAGTACTGATTTTTCAACTCTTGTACTGATTTTATTCATTTCTTCAGTCAGTACGCTAATGTCCTGATTTTTCAAAATTTGTACTGATTTGTACTAAATTTTCAATTCAAACAAAATACTTTAAGATTTTCTTAAGGTTATAACATCGGAACTTCCTTAAACTGTACTGTAAAAAGTAAGAAAAAATACTTTGTCCAAGAAATTAATACAACAAAAAGATCAATCGTTTTATGGGCATTTCGCCGGGTCGTTACATTCCAGTTGCGCTAATATGATGGAGCTTAAATTATTTAAAAATAAGGCTGACATGTTTTTGTCGAGTGTTGTTAGTTATCTCGAAAATAACTTTCAGTCTAATAACAACAAATTTGGATAATGGCTTTTGCCTATAACTTCGCAATTTACTGACCTTGTAAAAGAGTTTTGCATATAAGACATAGAGTTAGATACTCTTTTCAGCGAATTCTTAGTCTTTCAAAGTTTTTGCTTTGGAAATATAAACGAAGTCCTTAAATAGTGGAACTTTTCCACAGTTTGAGATATTTTTTTTTTTTTTAATACCACACTCAAACGAAGCATCTGAGAGTATAAAGTTTGCCCTGGCGCAAAGAGCTTCTACTTAGAATTTTTTAAAGTGAACTTGAAATTAAAAGTAATTTTAAAATGAAATGTATAGAATTCTTTGACCATTTAAAGACTGAAGATGGAAATGATCTCATTATTGCTATACAACTATGTCATAAATATAAAATAATTTATTGGCTTCTGTGTACAATGATGTGTACACTCATCGGCGTAGCCAGAATGAAATTTAGGGTACTATTTTATATATATATAAGGAAAATTTTAAAGTTAGGGGGGCTCGAGCACCCCCCTGTCCCTACCTGACTACCCCCATGTGTACACTCTTGTTAAAATTAATGACACTTTTATTTTTTATAAACTGTTTTTTTTATATACCAAAATATTGTTAAAAACATAGACTCTGGCGTTTTAAAGTATTGTGTGTTACTTACATTACAAGAAGAATACAAGAATTTATTTAATCATTTAGTACAAGTGAGACTTTTGTCTCTTACAGTACATCAACTAATGGATATATATCATAACTCATGTGACAATATCTTAATATTAAGAAAATATAAGTGTTTACAGAAATAGATAGTATAGATTAAAATAAAATAGTTAGATAACTGTTTTTCGTATTTCAAAAAATTCCGACAGAGCCAATTTGAAGCGCAATGCATTGCGTTCATTTTTTATAAAATTTGGTAGTGAGTTCCATAGTTTGATAGTACTGACGAAAAACGTTCTTGATAATGAGAGATATTTATAGCGTGGAACGATAAGGTTACATGTTCTGTTAGACTGCGCAAAACATAGATTTCGGAAAAGGTATTCTGGCTGCTTTTCATTAATTAATTTATTTAAGAAAATTAGGTTGTGATAGTTTAGGAAATTAGTAAGATTGCAGTCCAGTATTTTAATAGAAAACTCTGATATATGATCGTATTTTCTTTTAGCGAAGATATATCTAGCACAATTGTTCAAAGCAAGTTGCAGTTTTCTCTTTGACTCGTAGTCAATATTACCAAACACAAGCCCTCCAAAAGAAATGTAAGGAACTATGAGTGTTTTGACCAGCATTAATTTTACATTAGTGGGAACGAAGTCAGCAGTGTACCATAATTTTCTTAACACAAAGTAAATTTTTGATAAGATGTAATTAACATGATTTCTACAACCAAGATGAGAGTTTAATTTGAACCCTAGGCTACTAGCAACCGACTCATAGTTGATGCTCGTACCCTGCAATGTGACCAATGGCAAATTATTTACAAGTCGCAAAGAATGGGAAATACAAATAGCTTTTGTTTTGGACGCATTTAGATTTAAATAATTGTCTCTCGCCCATGAAGAGATGCGCTCAAGATCCTCGTTTATTCTATACACCAAATCATCTGATAATCCAATTGGACGAGATAAATATATTTGTGCATCGTCAGCATAAAGATGTATTGAAACACTCTTACAGCAATGAGTAATATCATTAATAAACATACTGAACAAAATTGGTCCAAGTATAGATCCTTGAGGTACCCCGGAGGAAAGAGACTTCGTCTCAGAGCAACCACTTTTAACATCTACCTTCTGCCAACGATTCCTCAGATAGCTTTCAAGTAATCTCAAAGCACTACCAGAAAATCCAAAATAATGTTGTAATTTGAACAGACGAATGGAATGATCTACTGTGTCGAAGGCTTTAGAAAAATCTAAAAGTGTCAGCACAGTCAGATCACCTCTGTCATAAGCAGGGCGAATATCTTCAATTACCTTGAGTAATGCTGTTGCACAACTATGGCAGGCCTTATAGCCCGACTGGCATTCCGTTAGAAGGTTGTTTTTGTTAAGGTGTTCAGTGATCTGAACCACAACTAACTTTTCCCAGATTTTAGAAAGAGCAGGAAGTATACTTATGGGCCGAAAATCCATTGGTGAAGCAGCCGATGGCTTTTTAGCAATAGGAATAACTTTTGCTATTTTCCAAGCATCGGGAAAAACTGAGGCCGTTATTGAAAAATTAATTACATGTGTCAACGTAGGAGCAATGTGAGGTGCAATGAGTTTCAGAAACCTAAGATTTATGCCATCCTCGCCAACGGCATTGGACTTTATGGAATGCAAAGTTCTTATAACATCATCCTCTGTTACTGCGATAAAGTTAAACATGTTTAATGAAGTATACAAAATATCTCTATTTACTTGAAAATTACCATTACTTCTAAAATTACTCGACTGCAGAAAGAAGTCGTTCATGGTGTCAGGGTCTAAATCACATTTCGACTCGATTTTACTTCCTACACCCACTGAATTAAGGTTTTTCCATAAGTTTTTGGTAGGTAAATTAGTGTCAAGCTTTGATTGGAAAAACATTCTTTTGGAATTTCTAATTGTCAGCGTGGCATGATTTCTGGCTAAACGATACAAATTCCAGTTTTCATTTGTGGGATGTTGCTTCCAAATTTTTTACAACCTACTACGTGTTTTAATAGTAAGCAAGACTTCTTTTGTGAACCATGCCTGTTTATTAGATTTAATTTTGACCGCTTTTACAGGTATGTATTTATTATATAGATAATCTATAAGAGACGTTAGATATAAGAGTTTTTGGTTAATATCCGGAAACATCCAAACGCGATTCCAATATAGCAAATTAGCCTCGTATGTTAGTTCAGAGAAATTTACTGACCTAAAATCCCTGTAATAAAACTGAGTTTCGGTATTACAATTAAAATTAATATTATATGATATAAACAACATATCATGATCAGATATTCCAGCAAGAGAAAACTGATCATAATGAAGTACACTGGAATGGTCTGAGATGCACATCAGGTCTAGCATGCTAGGTTTGCAGTTAGGTGAAAACCGTGTAGGAAACTTATTTACGACTTCTAAGCCAGCGGAATACAAATTATCAATCAATGTAATTGATCTCAAATCGTTGCTCAATAGATCTATGTTAAAATCACCGCAAACCAAGATATGTTCATATTTGCATATTAGCTCCGACAGTTTCAGGAACAAATTGTCCAGCTCATACATTTTGTTAGGGTTGTAAACACATACAACGAGGCATTTCGTGAATCCATCGCTAACTTCTATAATTAAATACTCAACAGAATCATTTTCGCTAGATTTGAAAATAATATTATGCCTCAAGATTTTTTTACAATAAATGGCAACACCTCCACCTCTCGCTCCAGTCTTCCTATCATTACGTATCAAGGTGTAACCATGTAATTTATAAAATTCATCCTCAACATCATTTCTAAACCAAGTCTCAGTCACACAAAATATATCAATATTAGTATTTTTCAAAATATGATTCATATAATCAAGCTTCGGTAAATTAAAACTACGCGCATTTATATGGCAGAGCTGCAGACCTGTGTGACTGTTACTTACGAGTTTTAAAACAATGTCAAGACATTCGTTGTCAGTACTCAAACACTCATTTGGACTAGTCATTGGGATTAATGCAGTTTGCGCTTCGTGATGGGCTTTGTCTAGTGGAATTGGCAAGAATTAAAAAGTAATCATACATATTTATAAATATAATAGGAAAAGATGAAGAGAGAAATACAAAGTAAAAAATAAATATATATATATATTGGGTGCTTGATCGTTGGTAGTATTCGGTCATCATCATTTTACTTCGCTGACAAGAGCATTCACTTCTTCTTTGCTTTTCACGATCTTCGCCTCAGTGTTTTGTTGCACTCTAACATATACTTTGCCTCTAATGCTAAAAGCAGATGCCAACGAACCTTGACGTTTCAGCTGTGTTGAGTGGTGCATTATTTCTCTGTTTCGCCGCGTTAAGCTTTCATGCACAAATATTTTGCCATAGCCAACTACATCAGCATCGGAGAGAGTTAAAGCTCGTTTATGCTGTTTCGCAAAAGTGGCTATAGCTTTGAGCAGTTGAATTCTGTCATGCGCTGTGTTAAGTTGGATCAATACAGGCGCTTGATTAGCTTTATTACTGTTCCTGTTCTTATTATTGTTTTTGTTTGAGCGCATACGGAAGGCTTGGCGGATGCCGGGTGTTTCGAGGTTAATCACTCCACACAGCTTAGTGAAAATCTCCTTCAAGTTTTCGTCACTGGAATACGGTATGCCATGCATTACAATATCTGTCGACACTGCCTTTTCCCCCAGATCTTCAACTTGCTCACGCAGTGCATCAACATTTCTTTTGAGCAATGCAAGCTCTGTGTGCACATATTAAACACCTGTCATTCTTTGTTCAATTTTGCCTAGTCTTTCTTTCGTATTCGCTAACTCACCAGTAAGCGCGCTCATTCTCTGCATAACTCTATTCTCTATAGTTTGCATAGATTCGTTTACATGTTTTATGATGTTCGCTTCGTGCGCTTTGAGTTTTTGTTCCCACATTTCATTTATGTGCTTGATAATGTTGTCTTCGTGTTTTTTTAATTTTTGCTCCCACGTTTGCATCAGCTGTTCGGCTGATACGCTCTCACCAGATAACTTCATATCAGCGCCTCGAGATGGTGTTGTATTTGACGACAGCATATTATTTTGCGACGATATATTTTCTTTTCGCGCCAAAGGTCCTGGTTGTTGTTGTCTCGTAATTCTTTTTGAGGCATCCATTACACAGAAGTCCAATAACAAATGCAAATACCAAAATTGTAGCAAAAGAATGTTAGATTTTATTTAACTTTACAGACAGCCAGCTAACGTGTAAGAATCAACTATTATTAAAAAACACGCAGATTGCATTAATTAATCATCCGACACACACTCGTTTTAATTTAATGTTTATTAAGCAAAAGAATAGCAATTTATTGTCAGCAAAACAAAAGCGCGTCTACTCTGACATAACGTCAAAGGGGAAAAAATTTTGCTTTGAATAAAAATGTACTGAAAAGTACTAATTTTTTTAGCATGAAAAAGACTAACGTACTGATTTCCTGCATACAAAATCTGGCAATCCTATCTGGAACTATGTTTGGATGACGCTCGTTATACGTCAGACCAGTGTAAGATAGGCGACCATTCACGCCATGTTTATCGAGAAAGGGACTCAGAGAGAACAACGAACATTCCGTGCTTACTCGAGTGAATTGGAATACAAAAAAATAAGAACGCAACAACTTCTTTCAAATTCATACACGTTTACTTTAATCACGTTCTTCAGATTTATAACTTCGATATATTTCAAAAAGGGGAATATCTTCCGAAGCAGCAGTCTGGCTAGTAGCAAGTCAAAAATAGAACTGAGAGGCGCCCTATTACATACCTACTAGGCAACCTATTCAAAGAAGATTCACAATAGTTCTTTTGAGTTTAGTAGTATAAGAGTTACAATAATAGGGGGGTACCAGACCTGCCGCGCTTCTTCCATTACAATATTTCAAAAAGAAAAACAAATTTGAACTTAAGCCTCGTCGAGGTCCATGTCCTCGACATCGAGTGTTGTTAGTTATCTCGAAAGTAACTTTCAGTTTAATAACATCAAATTTGAATATTCGAACGGCTTTTGCCTATAACTTACAATTCTTCTTTCACAATTTATTGATATTGTATAAGTGTTTTGCATACAATACATAAGCCCAAAATACAATAGCGCGTTGGCAGTGCCAGTGACAGTTTCTGAAATCAGCTGTTTTTTTAGAAAGTGTGGTGTTCAAAGTTTTTGTGTATTTGAGGAAATTAATTTAAGCCATGAGGTAATATGGATGTAGTACTTAAATAGTGGTACTTTTCCACAGTTTGAAATAATATGTTTTTTTTTTTTAATGCCACACTCAAACGAAGCAGAGAGTATTAAGTTTGCTTCCTGGAACTTCAAATTAAAAGTAATTTTTAAATGAAATGTATTTCTTTGACTATTTAAACACTGAAGAGGGAAATGATCTCAATTTTGTTATTCAAAAATGTCAATTCAACGAAAGCAATTTAAGTGAAAAATGATTTTAGTTCTTTCAATTTTATATGGAAATTGACAGAAAGTAAAAAATCATTTTCTATTTAAATTGTTAGTGAAACGGGCTGTTACATTCATAATTTTGCTTTGAATAAAAATGTACTGAAAAGTACTGATTTTTTTAGCCTGAAAAAGTCTAACGCACTGATTTCGCGCATAACAAAATCTGGCAACCCTACTTTACTCGAGTACTTTACGTTGCATTCAACTTACTACTTTTACATTATGATGTCGCAAAAAAGCCAGTTTGTTTTCAGCTGACCTCAATTTCAAAGGAAAAATACCAACGGCCATTTAGTTTGACGAAAACTTTCTTGCCATCTGAGTATTTTTCAAACTTTTTTTGATTTCGACCTCAAAATTACACCGCGACCGCGAAAATGCCGCGCCCACTCTTGCAAAAATATTAATAATGATTTCCGTTTTTTTTTTTCTTTTCCACAGGATCCCGGAGAAGCCCGTAAATGGATGGAAAATATGGGGATCGACCCCATGAAGAAGCTGGCACCCCACAACTCCTTCGTATGCATCCAGCATTTGGAACCCAAAGTAGTGGGTGGAAAATGCCTTATGAAGGGTGCCCTTCCAACGCTCAACTTGGGTAAGTTAATAATCATATAATAAGCGCATATTAGGCGGGTTAGTTATTTTTCTTAGGCCGGTGAATTAATTTAAAGTGGCGAAAGAATTGTTTAATGTGTTTAGTGCGTTTCAAAATATAGTTTTAAAAAGTGAAGAGTGCTCCAGATGAAATACATATGGGGTATTCCATCGTCACGGGCGGGACATTTGTACAGCAAAAATAGGTTTTCTTTTTTAAATTTAAGTATAAAGTACTAAGCAATTCTACATTTCGATAAAGGTACACCTAGTTCACTAATATACGAGTTATTACCAAATACGAAAAATATTACAACTTGATTTTATATCGGAAAAATCCGGGCTGTTTCTTCTGTCACGGGCAGGACAAAGAAAAGACCCTGCTTTTTGGAGAACAATTATTTCACAGAAAGTCTGTGAATTTACTTAACATTTCTATCTGAATTAGATGTTTTACTATACATAAAAGAACCAGCAATCCTAACAAAGCACAAACCATAACAAGAATTAGTTGTTTATTATTAAAAAATTCAAAATTCTCCTGTCACGGGTAGGACAACTTTTGTCACGGGTGGGACACGTAAGATTTTCTTCATGGAATGGAGGTTCTAGTGAGATCAATATCAAAAGGCTTAGGTATGATAATTGTTAGAGGCCAAATACAAGATCAATTGACCCACTTTTATCACAGTAGGGTCATTTTAAGACGCACGATATTCTGCTGCCCTCAGGATCAATTTTAGGGGGCAATATTTATACCAAACGAAAGCTAGAAGTCGCCAGTTTGATGTGTTAAAAAGCTGGGAGAATGGATTATTTGCAAACGCATGAAATTTTATATGCTTTTTCCAAATGCACTTCTGCACGGTGCATTTGATTGCAATGAAATTTTGAATGTGCCCTCATGATTTTCAAGTTTATTTAAACTATCTATGTATGTCTGGCTAACACTAACTACAGGTTAAACATGGATGCATCGGGTTGCAATTGTCGGATGTGTCCTCCTGACTTTAATCTTCACAATCTTGTATCATGGCAAGATCGTTGTTTAAACACCGTTGTTTTCCAAATAATTCTTCATTCTCATTCTTTTGGTTGTTTCAGAATTTGGAGAACCTGTAACGTCAACCGCGTTTTTCGATTTTAGTTTTTGTAATTCAATTTTAATCCTTTCTTTTGTTACTGAAATAGCTTTTGATCAGAAAGAACGAAAGAAGGTTACCACCGCTATTTGTATTTTTTTGTATCATTTAATACTAAAGAAATTCATATACCAGACCCAAGGTTTGCTCTATGGTAATTAATTAACATTTTTTATTGAAATATTTTTCAATGGGTTGCTTTGCTCGTTTAGACATTTCCTTCATTTGGTACCAAACTTGTTTAATTTGGATAAGCGGTTTGTTTATTATCCGGAAAAGACTTTTAATTGGGAATAAAAAATATCTGGCCAAGTTTAACTGGTAAAAAAAAAACTGTTATTTTCGGTTCCTTCAATATTCGCATTCGCAAAAGATCCGCATTGATTATTGCGAATGCGAATGTTAAAATTAATGCGGAAGCTCCGCGGCTGCGAATGCGATTGCGAATATTCGCAACAACCCTGATAACGACTACGTTATCACGTCGATAGCGATGTCTAACCTGCTGTTAGTGTTAACCAAACATTGAGTAACGGGCCCTAAGAGTGGCTGGAGTTGAGTTATTTTTGGAAAACTGATTTCATGGACAAATCAGGCTCAAATTTATCTATTCTTTGGTGAAACCATAGAACGTCAGAAATGATCTTGTGTATTGATGTCTAATCCGAAAAGTTATCTGCATTAGAATACTTGTACGCAGATACATATATCTTTGTCACTTAAAGGCTATTTATTGGATTGAATTTATAAGTTAGGCGAACTTCTAGATATTTTTGGTTGGAAGTTTTGGGGTAATTGTTAGTATTGACTTTTGGATTGTTGTTAAGCAACCCCCTTCATAGAATTCTCTGGCGTCTCTATGACAGTAATGTTTACCTTGACCTTTCGAGCTGACCACGCGAAATTTTTTACTACATCGCTTAGCCCATCAACAGTATTATGGTGTTTAGTCAACCTGAACTTCAAATTTTTGTGGCATTAAACATAGATTTGAAACGTTAAACTTTTTTTTTTATTGTTATTCACCATTAGAAAAAAATGTATAAGTGATTGTCACGGGCGGGACACGATAAAAGGTTTCAAAATCTCTAAAGTAGGCACTTATAATATAATAAAAGAGATGAAATAGCGCTGCATAGTATAAACACACTCTAGTTATGAAATTATAGAAAAATCCCCGAAGTAGTAACTAAGCAATACGAAGTTTAAAACCTTTTTGTCACGGGTGGGACATTCAAAACCGTAGTGTTTTCACCCCTTTATATAATTTAAATGCTTATTTTTCTTCAATGCCATGTTGCTTCTTTGGGACGAAGAAAGATAGAGACATGTATTCCCCACTTCAAAAAAATAATAACTTTGTAAATACTTGATTTTGCAGAGACTTCTATATTAAAATATATTGTCGTATTCAATTATTTTTCTAATATTGAAGTTTTGAGTGCATTTACAGTGTAATAAAATAATATAACTAAATTTTTTCTTAGAAAGTACGTTAATTTGAGATATTTAGCATTGATTCATCAAGCATTCCATGTTCAATAAGTTACTATATAATTGGAGACAATGTTTCACATACTCATGGAATACCCCATATATATTAAATATGTATTTAAAAGTCGATGGAGTCACGTCCTATGTTTGTACATACATACATTCTTATATGAAAACAAACAGTGGTCAACAAAATAATGCGGCATTCTGTCCAGTTTTGACTATTTTTCTTTTATAAAATATTAATAAACTTTAAAAAACGCAAAAGAAGCCCATTACAATTTATAATAATAATGTGGATATTTGAAGTGTCTTAAAATTCGCGTTGATTTTTTATAATTATTTTGTTGGCGCATTTTATTTGCGTATGTATGTACATACATATATACTTATATGAAAACAAACAGTGGTCGACAAAATAATCCGTCATTCTGACCATTTTTGACTACTTTTAAAGTTTGAAATCTCAATTTGAGCTACATATCCTTTTATAAAAAATTAAGAAACTTTAAATAAAGGCAAAAGACGCCAATTACAATTTATTATTATAATGTGAATGTTTGAAGTGTCTTAAAATTCGCGTTGATTTTTTATAATTATTTTGTTGGCGCATTTTATACACTATTGTTGCCTATCGTTTCTTTACAGAATAACGATGTTTTTTCACACATTTGAAGTGCTTTGTCAAAACAAACTCGAAGTGGTTATGTAAATTTTCTCGATATTTTAATTATTTTACCTCAACCAATATACAATTTTTGGTAGGTACTTAGAAACGAAGCACAAAATGATATATAGATGACGACATTGAGTTTATCATGCCCAAGTTATGCCAGAAAAAAATTCCCAACCATTTCTGATCACTATTTTAAGTTGCCGGTTTGAGGGTTAAGTAATTACAGCACACGGCAAAGAATACATGGCGCACATAACTTTCTATAATAAAAACTGCATATTAGTAGTGGTTAATATATATTGGGGGTTGGGGTGTAAGCTCTCTGATTAACAAAAAAATTTCAGGTATAAGTGTCACCGTTTTTGAAATATTTACATTTTTTTAATTAAAAAAAAAAAATCGTGCCTTTTCATGATTCAATAGTTGCGTTCGATAACAAAATTAGCCAACACCAGCCAACAATCAAATTTTAGAGAGTAAGCGAAAATTCTCTCCCAAAGAGAAGAAAAAGCAAAAAAGTACACGAACAGGAAATTAGCCATCACTTGCAAAAACCGGAAGAAGAAGACACACCAGCTGACTTTGTTTATGTTTTATTTGTAAACAAACTGAAATTCATGTTGCCTCCATGGAAGAAAAAAGAAAAGTGAACGTTCAATGTTCGCCAGGGACATTTCTAGAAGTCTAGTTTTTACTTGGCGCTATCATAAAGTCACATAGCAGGCAGCCAAAAAGCATATAAATACCAAAACTCGAAAAATGCAATTTTGTTTGTTTACAAAAATTGCAACCATATGTTTTGTGATCATATGTTTTCGTGTTGGATAATTTTTGCTGACTAAAATTTTGCCAGTACAAAATGAACGCTTCTCTTGCATCAAAATGAACGCTTGCTCTCTCAATTTTTGTGTTTTGGATGATTTTTTGTCGTTATCGAACGCCATCCAGTAAAAATTTGGAAAAACTATTACAAATTTTTGACTTGTCGAACGCAACTAATAATAGAAAGGTTTTGTAATAAAACAGTCTTCTCGCTCCCACACATAAAATCGGCTCCTTTACTTGTGCAGAATGTTGCTTACTCTATAGTTTCTAGTGATATTAGTAGTAAAACCAAAAATTCGTCACACTAAATATTCGTTGGCATCACCTTCGTTTGCGTAATTTTCTAGAACAAGTGTAGAATAGCGACCGTTTAGCTATAAAATAACCAAAAATACCGGTTGATAGAACTTTTTACGCTGATTTCAGCGATACCAAATTTATTTGGCGCAGGTCAAAAATAAATAAAATATAATAGGTTTATTTGTATATTTTATTAACACTAAATTGTTGAAACCCAAAAGTAGGTCATGATAAAATATGTAATATCAAATTAAAGATAATAACTTGTACTCTCTAAATAATATAAATTTCTTTACCATTAATTATGCTGTCTTTTTACAAAAAGGTTATTTCATGAAAAAATAGCATTTTTTCGTTTTTTAGTGGTTTTGGTTTAAAAATACAAAAGGCTATAAATTATGTACATTAGCTGAAGAACAAATTAATTATCTTTGTGGTGACGTCATTAGTTTTTTAATCGGTTATATAGTTCATAAGGTATTAATATTTAAAATATCTAAAAGCTGAACTTTAACCTTCTAGAACGTCTTAATTTTTTACTTGCGCCAAATAATTTTGGCATGGTTGAAATGAGCATAAAAAGTTCTATTGATCTGCATTATTCGTTTTTGCATAGCTGAGCGGTCGGTATTCTAGATTTGTTCCAGGAAATGACGAATAACTTAAATCAAAAAATGTATTGTTTAGTATTTCCATTAAAACACCAAATATATTGCAAATTCGCATAGAATTAATAATACACATTTTACTTCAAATTGTATACTTTGCGTACTTTTTATAGTACCATTCTACTACCGTTTTCGCAAACGACGATCACATTCTTCCCCTTTCTCCTACTTCCAAAATACAAATCTAGATAAAGGAGTGTCAAATTTTAGCTGTCACAAATTACACAACCTTGTATTATTGAATCATGGTGCCTTTTCATGTATTTTCTTTAACTGCATCTACAAACCAGGCTATACTTGGTAAATTTTTTATGTAAAATACTTCCAGATAGTTGCTTCTCCATATTCAAATGCAATGTAGTTCAAATATGTTAAGAAACCATCATAAAATGAGGACTATTTTGGGATTTTCAACTTTCTGATACTTTCTTCCCCAACTTTGACTATATCTAGTGAAAAAAAATTTGCTGAGCTATAACTTTACATTACATAAAAAAATTGCTCATTTAATAAAGATTTCAGAAAGGTGCTACTCTTACTGTTTCGAATATTGCGATGTTTTCAGCTTTCTAGTTGAAGATAAACTGTTTTATTCATTTCAGACACAACGTTCATTTTCCTTTACATTTTGCTCGTAATGCTAATACGGTGTTTACACTTCATGTTTATTTATAATACTAATACGGCGTTTACAAGTCTTGGTTATTCACAAGGGCTATACTCCACAACTCCTCACACAAGCTTTTGTAAACCTCGCAATATACACAAAAATATTATTTTGATAATATATTTACAATATATTACCACATTGAGACTAAATTAAACATTTAAAAAAAAAAGAATATTATAATATAGGTAGTAGTGATAACGAATCTTTAAAGTAGGTGCTAATAAGAATGCTAATAATAAACGATTATCTTACTCCCTATAGTTAACACGTTGCAACTTGCGTAAATTTCTATCGTTTTTCATTTCTGTCGGAACATTTGTCTCTCCATCCACGCTCCCTTGCTCAATAAGTAATTGCTGATTGACTTTTTTAGGCAGGTTAACTACTTTAGATTGCGAATCTGACACATAAATTTGCTGGGCGCTAGTGCTACCATCTTCGTCAATAATTCGCTCATTAGTGGCTGCTACACCGCGGATTATTTGATCAACGTGTCTTTTTATAATTTTTGTATTTCGGGTTAATGCACAATAACAAGAGCGGGGTCCGACGCGCCCCGTCACGGTAGCTTGCTACCACCCTTATTTATTTGGATTTGTATAATCTCTCACGAAAACATTTTCTCCACTGTTAAAATTAACTTCTCTCTTACCCCGTTGGTTTCCTACCTGTGCTTGTTGGCTTTCGGAAATCATTCCCTTTACTATCGGTAGTCTGAGTAAGCTCAGGTGGCTCCGGAGCTCTTTTCCCAACAGCAACTTAGCCTGCGATTCACCTGTAGAGCAGTGTTTAGTGCACCGGTAGACGAACAAAAACGTATCTAACACCGTGTCTAAATCACCTAAGCTGCCACTTCTCAAATTCGCACAAATTTACTTCTTAAATGTCCTAACGAAATTTTCGGCTTGCCCATTTTTAGCTGGGTGCCCGGGCGCTGTTAACCGGTGTCTAATGTTATTAACCAACAGAAACTGTTGGAACTCCGATGACGTAAATTGACGACCATTGTCAGTAACAATAGTACTAACTAACCCAAATCTACTAAGTACCTCGCGAAGCTTTTGTATCGTAAAAGTCGAAGTTATATTTTTAGTTTTAAAAACCTCAGCCCATTTAGAATATGCATTGATCATTATTAAAAAATAATAGTTGTTCACGGGCCCTTCAAAATCTAAATGAAGCCGGGACCAAGGCGTCTCTGGAACAGCCCAAGGTATTGGTGTACTATTTTCGGGACTTGATTGAGCATGTCTACACGGCACACAATTTGACACTTGTTGTTCAATGCAGTGGTCCAACTTAGGCCACCAAGCGAATGAGCGAGCCCAAGCCTTGGTCTTGATGATGCCAAAATGCGACCGGTGTAGCTCCCCTCGAAGTTTTGACGGAATGACTACCAGATAGCCCCATAAAATACAATCATATTCCACTGACAATTCATCCTTCTTATCGGAATAAAATCCTCACCTTTTAACAACCCCACCGTACCCTCATGGGTAGCTTCTTTCACTCTAGAACCAATTAGGTCGTTCCTTGTTACTTTTGCGATATTTTTGAAATTTAAGCTTAGGTAGTTGTTGCTTTCTATGAAGTTAACATAGTCAAAACCGCCATCTTCCTCACATTCACATGTAATGTCTTGTTTTAAGAGCTCGTAAGCCTTTTGACAGACCCTCGTCCACTTAAAGGGAACATCCTTTCTTAGCAATTCGTATAGCGGAGCCATTTTGTGTGCTAATTTAGGGATGAATTTCGAAAAATAATTCACCATTCCAACAAAAGCTCTTACCTAGGATACGTTCTGTGGCACCGGTGCATCTACCACAGACTTGACCCGATCTTTATTTTTGGTGAGACCATTGCGATCTTTATTAAATCCTAAAAAAGTAATTTTGTCTTGAAAAAAATTACACTTACTTGCGTTTAAACGCAGTCCAACTGCTCCTAGCTTGGTTAGAACCGTTTCTATAGTTTTGACGTGATCGCTACCGGAATCGCTGTCGGAACCGGTAATAACGATATCGTCTAAATAGTTCATGACATTTGGAATACCTCTCAATATGTGCTGCGGCTGGTTTCACGCCAAAAGGCAATCTGGTCATCTTTAAAATACCAACGTGAGTACTCCACGCGATGCTTCATCCAGCACCAGCTGGTTATACGCGTTGGAGAGATCTAACTTCGAAAACAATTGACCTTGCATAGACACAAACAACTCGTCAATGCGCGGCAATGTGAGGTATCCATTAATCCATCGATTAAATATGGTCGGTTTACAATCGCCATAAATTCGCAAATCACCGTTTGGCTTGACAACTGGAACCAAGGGTGTGCCCCAATCCGAGTTATCGACCTGCACTAAGACTCCCTTGTTGACTAAGTCAGTAATTTGCTTTTCAATTTTATCTCGCCAAGTTAGTGGAACGGGGCGCGGTTTGCAAAACTCACCCGCTACATCGATTGCCATTGTACGCGCTGAGGTTTCGCTACACGGTTTCAACTCGTTTTGGTGAAAGTACTTGTCGTAAATAACTTTCGGTATCAGCGACCAGGCTGCACCAGTATCTAACACGAAACTAAGAGGCACGTTGTCGACTTCTACAGCGAGTGTGAAAAGAGAAGACGCCTGTCCTTTAGCAATGCTGTAAATAGACAGATCAGAAACAAATTTAAAACTGTTTGTCTCTCTAATGCAAGTGTTATCTTCATAAAGTTTTGATACTTTCACTAAATTTACATGTCTTTTACTGCAGATACTCGCCAAATTCCCCACGCTGCCGCACTTATGACACGTGCTGTTCTTAAATTTGTACTTCTCGCTTGTGTGCGACTTCCAACCGCAATAGCTTCTTCTTCACCGTCTTTTGATTGTTGTTGCGGTTTTCGGGTGCTGCGGCCATGTCGCATTGCTCTTGTTGAAGCTCTTTTGGTTTCGCCGCGATACGAAATTTACTTCACTCTCGTTGCGCTGCACGTGCATTTTGGTTTCTGCCACCATAGCTTTCCGTAAAGCTTGCTCTAAGGTTAAAGTCTCTTCCTCCTCGCACAACTTTTCAAAAATTTTGCCCTCGAAACCGGTTACAAATTTGTTAAGAACAAATGCGTTTAGCTGACCTCCAAACCTGCAATCCTTTGCCAGCTTCTTAACGCGCGCAAACCAGGCAGCTACATTTTCGCACGCTGCTTTCTTAGCGTCGAAAAACGTTTGCCTTTCGCGGAAGACTATAGTTGGCTGCGAATAATGACGCTCCAATAGACTGCATAAGCTACTATATTCCTTCGAGGCTGGTAACACTGGGTCGCATAAATCTCGCAATAGACCATATGCTTCTAGGCCCACTGCCTTCAGTAACACTGACGATTTAATCTTATCGTCTTCGCAGGCAGTTTCAATAAAATAGGAATCCAGCAATTCCTTCCAATTGCGCCAACTATCTACTACCGGCCGAAATTCCCTTATGCCGGTTGTCGTTGTCAAGGCTGCCATTATGCTATCATTAGTGTACCGCAGACTAAGATGCGAATTATCTGCGCCTCCGGTTTCAGTCATAATTTTGCCTTTCTATAGCCTTAGATACATATGTAGCTTGGACTTTGCAAATCAACGCTTTTTTAGGGTAAAACCCAAGAAAAAACTGCGCTTGACTATAACGGGAAACCAGCGTTAGTCTTGCTTGCTGTTGTTTCTCCTCGTCGCCACTGCGATGTTTTCAGCTTGCTAGTTGAAGATAAACTGTTGTATTCATTTCAGACACAACGTTCATTTTCCTTTACATTTTGCTCTTAATGCTAATACGGTGTTTACACTTCTTGTTTATTTATAATACTAATATGCGTTTACAAGTCTTGGTTATTCATAAGGGCTATACTCCACAAATATAAAAAAATATATATAGCAGCTTTTGTGGACAAAGGACTGAGACACTCTAGAATGTATTTAATAGATTTAAATTTAAGTTGCTCTTGTTACCGACGAATGACATGCTAATTGGTACAAAGGTACATTATTACCTGCTCCTGACATTATTTTATGTTACTTACCGGAATTCGGACTAGAGTCTATAACAAGGGATAAGTTTCGTATAAATGAGCTCTTACTTTACGCCCGTAGTGAGCAGGGTATCCGTCATTTTGCAGCCCTAGTCTTCGCCGAAGGTTTAGGGGTACATCTTCTAAAATAATTGGAAGCCGTTCCTGAAGGAACTCTAAATAACTGTGAGGGTTGAGCGTTGGCGGCAGTTCCACAGGTTCCGATATCTGACAATTAAATATACCGCACCATAAATTTATTTTGTACCGGTACTGCGAACGATCTTCTCTCATTTCGTGAGGATTGTCTGTGAAGGTTATGTAAATTAAAATAACCATCACGTTTGCATGATGATTCATCGCTCCAAATTACTTTATTAAAAAAGTTGGGGTCTGATTCATGCATTCGCAACATTTCACGGCAAAATCTAAGCCTCGACAGGTAATCCCTTTCTTGTAGAGCCTGAACACGTTGAATGTGGTAGGGATGAAATCGATGGTGTTTTAAAGCTTCGTGAACTGTAGTTTTTGGTATTCCCGTCCGTCTTTCCATCATTCTCACTAAAGCCGATGGACCTAGTTCCACTTCCTCTAATACAACTTCAACATCTACCGTTTCAGGATGTTCTGTTTCGCCGGCACCCCTCCAGGTATGCGACCTTAAAAAGTGAAAAATGACAGTTAACAAGCAAGCAAACAAGAAAGGTGTTAAAATCACTTACCTTCATATATTTCTCTATGGGTCCGGGCGAATACTTCACGAGCCGGATGCCGACGATTGGGATATCTGCATAGAGTCTTTGAGTAGCTCTGGCATTACAGCAAGCTTCACAGTAAATTAGGTGAATATCCGCATATTCATGCGACGTATACTGCGTGTTCTCTGTCATAGTATTAATAACACAATGTTCGAAGGGTCCAATTTCACAAACTCCACTTTCACTAATTAAGGTAAGTAACATAAAATAATGTCAGGAGCAGGTAATAATGTACCTTTGTACTATTTAGCATGTCATTGGTCGGTAACAAGAGCAACTTAAATTTAAATCCATTAAATACATTCTAGCGTGTCTCAGTCCTTTGATCACAAAAGCGGCTATAACTTTTTTTCTATTCGAAACAGTAAGAGTTAAAAATCCCAAAATAGTCCTAATTTTATGATGGTTCCTTAATATATTTTAACTACATTGCATTTGAGTATGGAGAAGCAACTATCTGGAAGTATTTTACATAAAAAATTTACTAAGTACAGCCTGGTTTGTAGATGCAGTTAAAGAAAATGCATGAAAAGGGACGATTTTTTTAATTCAAAAAAATGTAAATATTTCAAAAACGGTGACATTTTTACCTGAATTTTTTTTATTAATTTTTTTTTATTAAATTTAAAATTTTTTGGTTTTGTTACCCTAAAGTTTAGCACGTTACTTCTGGGACACCCTGTACGTATTTTTTCTTAAGAATGCCGTAGCGGGGATTTTCTTCATAAAATGTCTTTTATGAAGGGCTTAAATTTAAGTGTGAAGTTTTATTCGCAAACTTAGAAAATAACAAATTGTTTCACTGTTTGCTTAACACGCGTTTGTGTTCGGATATAGTGCCAAAACACGGAATAAATATTACAGGTAGATAGCCATATATATTATATCTAATACATATTATAAATGTGAAAGTTTGTATGTTGAAACGACTGCACGCATTTACATGAAATTTTGTACGAGATAGCTTATGGTCCAGATTGGTTAATAGGCTATATTTTTAAGAGCTGCCACCTGTTAAAAAAGATTCATTTATTTAATATGCGGGAACGACTGAATGGATTTGCATGAAAATTTGCACACAGATAGCTTATGACCTAGACTGGAAAATAGGCTACTTTTCTTAAGAGTTGCCACCTGTTAAAAAAGTTTCATTATATTAATACGCGGAAACGACTGAATGGATTTGCATGAAATTTTGCAAGCAGATAGCTTATGACCTACAGTGGAAAATAGGCAAATTTTTTGGAAGAGTTGCCACCTGTTAAAAAGTTTAATTACATTAATACGCGGAAACGGCTAAACGGATTTGCATGAAATTTTGCACATAGATAGCTTACGGCCTAGGTTAGAAAGTAGGCTTCTTTTTTTAAGAGTTGCCACCAGTTACAAATGCTTAATTTAATTAATACGCGGAAATGAGTGAACTGATTTGCATGGAAGTTTTCACACAGATAGCTTATGAGCTTGGTTGAAAATTAGGCTACCTTTTTTAAGAGTTACCACCTGCTAAACAAGTTTAATTAAATTAATACGCGGAAAAGTCTGAACGGATTTGCATAAAATTTTGCAAGCAGATAGCTTATGACCTACAGTGGAAAATAGGCTAATTTTTTGGAAAAGTTTTAATTAAATTAATACGCGGAAACGACTGAACAGATTTGCATGACATTTCGCACAGAGACAGCTTATAACCTATGTTGGAAAATAGGCTACTATTTTAAGAGTTATCACGTATTAGGAAACTTTAATTAAATTAATACGTGGAAATGACTGAACTGATTTGCATGAAAGTATGCACACAGATAGCTTATGACCTAGACTGGAAAATAGGCTACTTTTTTAAGAATTGCCACCTGTTTGAAAATTAAATTTCGCTCAAAGATTTTATGACCTGGAATGAAAAACAGGCTACTTCCTTAACCGGTTTTCCGATCAGAACGAAATTTAGTACACTTACTACGGATTTCGGAAGGATGGTCTTAGATTGAAAGTAAGTCCGATAACTCAAGGCCCCTCCCATACAAATTGGAATTTTCATATTACATACATATCTCTGGAAGTAAGTGTGGGAGAGAACTGAAACTTGGTATAGTGATATCTATGTGAAATCAATGATGGCATTAATCGATTGATGTTTTAATCAGTTAGTTAATACGATTAAATTCAATCTGATTACAGTTAATCATGATTAATTTTATTCTGACTAAATAGTTAATCGTGACCGCGATTAAAAAATTAATTTTTAATCATTAACTCTTAATTTGATCAAGTAGGTTTGGTGATTAATTAAGTGATGCTGGAATTTCCCTGTGCATACAAAGCAAGTTAATTCGGAATGGCTAAGTCGGGTTTCCTCATCCATCTAAGCAATTTGATGTGCATTTTCATTAAGATATATACCAACAAACGTTTTACAAACTAGGATTGTAAATGTTCCCAATTTATGTATTACTAATAACAATAATTATAATTTTTTTATATTATGTGCTTTTTATAAGCGTAAAACACAAAATAATTACTATAACTGGTGTTTGGTTTCAAACTCGGACAAACTAGACAAATTAATCAGATTTTATTTTTAATTGGATTAACGATTAATGTTTTAAATTATTAAACGTAATCTCAGCCAGCGATTAACGATTAAAAAAATGTTATCATTAATCGTACAGTTGATTACGACTAATTAATTTTAATCGTCAAACGCGATTAACATTTTAATCGTTATTTTTAATCGTTAATCAGATTAACAGTTTGCCAACACTGTGTGAAATCATGTTCATATTCACGGAGAAAAATGGACGTTTTTGGAAAAGAGGCGTAGCACCTCCCATACTGACTGAAAGTTTCATATTGCATATATCTTAAAATTTTTGGGGTAAAGCACTCAAGCTTGGTATGGAAATACATATGTATGCATGTATGTGTGTGAAACTAATACCATACTCATGGAGAAAAATGAGAGTTGTTGGAAAAGGTGGCAACTCCCATGCAAATTGATTTTTCTATGCTGCATATCTCTGGAGCTGTTTATTGCAGAGGACTGGAACTTGGCACCGAGATGTGTATACAAAATTAATTCCATACTCATAGAGAAGAATTTGTGTTATTCGAAAAGGGGACATGGTTCATGCCGTACAAATTTACTGTTTTATTCTGCTTATCTCTAGAGGTGTTCATGGTAGAGTACTGGGACTTGGTACTAGGGTATGTAAAATCAATTCTAAATTCATGGAAGAAGATTAGGGTTATAAGAAAAAGGGGCGTGGCACTTCCAGTACAAATTTTATTTTTCTTGCCACATATCCCTGGAAGTGTTTGTGGAAGACAGAATAAATTTCATTAAATGGAAAAGGGAGAGCCGGGTTCGACCTTATAATCTAAAGCTCTCTTGAGGCATTTGCTACAGTAATGAGAAGTGGTATTTTATCAAGGCCAGGTTACTAAATTTGAGTTGGAAATATTAGAACTCGCCGTGGCACCTCCAAGAAGGTTTCACGTTCACGCGTCGTATACCTGGAAACCTTTTAAGGTAAACTTAGAGGGAGGAGAGAGGAGATTTTATAATTTCATAGTTTTAAACTGCCTAACTCGCTTAGAAAACAACGAGCTATAACGAAATGGGCACAGAAATAAAATCTAACATCATTAAATTATTTTTCCTATTTGTATAAAAGTGCGGGGTGAAACCCGCGGGTATAAGCTAGTATATGTATATATATATTACCAGATAGCGCATATTCAATTCTGCCTTAATTGCAAAACATCATTGTTGCCCACTCCTAAAGGTTTAAGGTAAAGGAAATATTGATATATTCAAGCACTATGTACACATATGTATGTACTTTTATAAACAAACTTTTTTTGCTGAGAACTTATTAAAATTCCAAAAACCGAAGGCTAACTTGAATTTAAAGAACCAACACTGAAATGCGTCAATATGAAAATAAAAGAGCACAAATTTCTATGTACAGCAAAACCCTCTGTGAAGACAATAGGTTTGTTCGTCGAAAATCCAGCGAAAATTATCATTCAAAATATCAGATAGTAAGAAAAAATGCTTACAAATTCTCTCTTAAGTAGAGAAACTTGCAAATTTCTGCCCGAAAGCAAATTAGCAGGAATTTGCAAGTTTCCCTGCCAGCTAGTGTCCACGGTTGCGTTTCAAGCATAAGAAATTTGTATAGAATTTTGAAAATACATTGAGAGAGGCAAAAAAAAGATCTACATTTATTTGTATTATATTAAATGCGTGAGCTATACAAGGACAAGAAGGCAAAAACATACCTTTTTACAGAGCTGAGTGTAATATCAAACACATTTTGCACCGGGAAGGATAACATTTTTTGGAAAAAACGAAATCACCATTAGTTGAAACAGTTTAGCCGTTTTTTTGCCAATTTAGCCGGTCGGTCAAAAAGTTCTGGCAACACTGTCACGTATTACTTTAACTGAAATGCCACTTTCTAGTTTTTCCAGTCAAAGAAAGGCAACAAATTCAAATGTTGTGTGTGTGGACATGCATAAACAAAGTAAGTTGTAGGTAGGAGGTTAAATTGTTTTGAAGTTGCATTTATAAAGGTTACAGTGTGTTGTTTTAGAGGCTTGAATTAATCAAAGAATTGCACGTATTGAGGGATGCGGTAGCTATGTACGCGCTGTATATATTTTCCTTCGGAAATTAAGTTACCAACAATTATAAAGCTCAAACTACGAAAAACGCGTATTTATACCTTAAGTCCACCTTTTGAGGGTGTATTCAAAATTCTAAGTACACACATTTTTTGTGCATCATTAGATCTGTAGCTTTATCAGTCACACAGTGTTATTATCCCGACGAAATCCTTGACTGTTGTACTGGGAGGGGAACGGTACATAACGGTAGGAGGTTTAGTTTGGGTTGCAGTCTCACACTGACAGGGTTAGGCTTTCGATGCTTCCTTCTCGTAAAAAAAAACATGTACAGTAAAAAGTTGTTTATTTAAATTGGCGAATAGTTTTATATAATATCAGCTTTTGTTGACCTCTATTTATGTGTTTTTGTACAACATACCTCTATTGCAGGGGTGGGCAAGGCCGAGGCCGAAAAGAGCCACATGCAAATTCTAAATGCTAAAAAGAGCGAAACAAAACCAACAAAAATAAAATTTTATTTTAAATAAAATTATTATTATATTCAACAATTTTATAATGAGCTCGAGGCCATTTTTTTAAATGAAAATTTATTGTGGAAAAGCAACAATAATTTGAAAAAATGGTAGAAGTGATAGCTATTTCGGAAATCACCACATTTCCTCATCAGACTTCTTTCAGTAGGATTCGAACCGACGATCCCACTGACTCAGCCAGTTGCCTATGCATCGTTCTAAGTACGACTTGTAAATTATCGTTTGCTTATTTCTGCTGTTTTCATTTTTTTTTTTGTTATGCCAACACAATCAAGCGCAGCTATTCCGCTGCAATTCACTTGATCATGTGGTTGTTGGTATTGTTGGTTTGTGCTAATAATTCTATTTTTAGAATGCTTAACTTTTAGGTGTGCTCGTCCTTAAGTTATTTGTTTTTCGTTATTTTTTGGCCTTATAACAATTATATTCAACTATTTTATAATGAGCTCGAGGCCATTTTTTAAATGTGAATTTATTGTGGAAAAGCAACAATAATTTGAAAAACTGGTAGAAGTGATAGCTATTTCGGAAATCACCACATTTCCTCATCAG
>NW_023458606.1:35604-40498 GCF_013731165.1 Rhagoletis pomonella | reverse complement strand
GGCCATTTTTTAAATGAAAATTTTGTTGTGGAAAAGCAACAATAATTTGAAAAAATGGTAGAAGTGTTAGCTATTTCGGAAATCACCACATTTCCTCAGACTTCTTTCAGTAGGATTCGAACCGACGAATTACGAACCAAATTATTATTAGAAATGAAAAACTTTAAATTTATTATAGTTCTATTATACGTAAGATAGATATTAAAGAAAATTCAAAAGATTCTTTGGCAAAATTTTCAAAATCTGGTTTTACTTCAGTTAAAGCCGTTCGTAACAGTTCTGTTAAATGTTGGTTGTTAAATGTTCGTTTAAAATTTCCAGTTAAAAATGTCCAACAGCAAAATTCCGGCGAAACGTCATTTGTTCTCTCACAACAAAAAAATATTCAAAATAGTACACAGAACAGAAAATTGGCAGAAACTGGCAAGTTAGACGAACAGCTGATAGAAATGTTGTTTACATTCAAAAGTATAAAATTGAAAACGTAAGAAAATAAACCCTGAATTCTTATCCTGACACAGTTCACAGACTAAAGGAATAATTACTTACTTCTTACAAGTTTAATTAGTCGCATTTCCCTATTTTAACTTCCAAACCATCAACTTCGATTTTGGGATTTGCGTAGATTCCAACCAGCTGTTTTTGATCAGCTGTCTTAATGGCAAATTGTTTCCAGCAGAAACTACATAGCAGATTTCCATCAAAATGAAATGTTTGTTTGATATTTCAATTTCCCTACTTTGCAAGTTTTTTGTGTAGGTACGTGCACACAAAAAGCTGGTTTATGAAGTACCCAAACGTACATTTAAATAATTTCAAATCGGCAAATCTTTATTTAAAATCTGCTTTTAAATCATATGCAATATTTTTTTCTAGCCATGGAAAATTATGAAATATTCTTTTTTTGAGATCATGAATAAAAAGATGTAGTTTAGCTTTGTAAGACATAGTTTAACTTCAAAACTTTAAATAATTTGCGACAAATCAAAATCATTTTTATTCTCTCCTTGTAGAAACAAATTCAAGTTTTGCAAATGTTCCATCATCGGTAAAGAACATTAGGTCAGAAAGCCAATTTTCATTCTAAAATTGCGGGTAATGTTCCGATCTCAATTTGCGTATGTGTATATAAAAGGATTAAAAAAAACAACACAATAGAAAAGAATGTCCAGTAAAGAAATATGTATTTTAAAAATTAAAAAGAGCCAACATGTTCTAAGCAAAGAGAAAGTAAAAAGAGCCGCACTTTGTTACGCAAAGAGCCGCATTTGGCTCACAGAACGTCTGCCCACCGTTTCTCTATTGGTTACAATAATTTTAAGTTATAATAAACAATTTTTTAGAAATAATTATTGTTTAAAAAAAAAAATTGTATGGGGGCTCCGCCCTAAACTTCGTTCTGGCTACGCCCATGTTCTAATCTACACGCATTTATATCGTACAGGTAACGTAACAGTATTTTTCTGTAACGTAACAGTCCGACTATTTTTTGCAAATGTTGACCTCAAAATTAAATTTATAAGTTCAATAAATACGTAGTTCTTGAGTTATATGTATAAGGAGCGTTTAAAATTACTTCCAAAAATTTTAATGTGAACACTTATAACTCCTAAACAACAGGAGGTATCTGCAATATATTTTTTTTTACGTATATGCTTTCAGATGCAAGACGAAAAACTATCCGAAAGTTGTATTCTAGCAAGTGTCAGCAGTATTTGAAAAGCACTGTGAGCCAAAACGTATTGTAACAGTACGCGTTTTGGGGCATATCGCTAGCTTAGAAAGAAAAGTTGCTAAGTCCCATTTTAAAAATTTTACAGGAGAGGAAAAAATCTTCCTATAGCCATCTGCTTTAACTATTTCGCAAGACTTTGAATCAAACATTTTGCGCGTTTAAAGCAAAGCAAAACTCCACAAAAACCAGAAGGATTCGATACTTATTAAAGGATGTCGTATTATTTTGGCCTTATCGGATTTGTGGTGCTTCTTTTGGACTTAGCAAATTTTCCTTTTATTGCTTATGAAGAGGAAAAAATAAAATAAGTACCTTTATAATTTTCGAAACGATGCATACTCAATTTCTTTAGCCTCTTATATCAAAATATGAGTTTTCATAAAAAGTGGACTTAGCAACTTTTCATTCTAAGCTAGCGATATGATCATTTTCTTTAATTTATAGAGTCAGAAGCTGTCAGTACGAACCGGAATATATTTATAGTATTTATAATAAAAGCTTATAACGAAGGAGCAATAACATAAAAAAAAAAATAATAACAAGCTATGGTTCTGATATTTCGGGCCCCTTAAAAAGCCCGGGACTGGGGGATGCTCCCCTTTTTTCCCCTTCTCTCCCGACGGGCCTGTATGTAGTAATATTGGTTTTGTTATTATGTGAGCTAAGTAGGTAGGTATACATAAATATACACATTTTCAGAAATCTAAGGATATGGTTATTCAGAGTTATTTTTGTATAAACTGTATTGATAATTATCATATGTAAAGCGTTTAAAAATTGCATACTTTATCTTGCATTATATGTATGTACGTATATATGTATGTATGTATATATGTATTTGCAAGTAAGTATGTATGTACATACATAAATGAGGGTTGATGTGTTCTTATAATCAAGCATTCATATGCTTATACCTATAGCTAAGAGTATATGAGATGAAACATCATTTGTATCTGAATACCGATATATGTATGTATGTACGTATGAGTGAGCAAAGTTACTATTGCTTGAAAACCACACCCTCTCTAATTGTCTTTCTTCATAAGTACTTCGAAAATTTATCCAATCATTGCTAAGGCGTGATCTAATAAACAGCCGTCTGTTGGATTGGTCAAATAAAAATAAATTACGCCTTTTTTATACATATACATACATACATATGTATGCATGCACGTATTTTAGCTTAATGCCATCAAAAACAATTAGGAAAATTGTCAACGAGAATAAGCGTGGGAAAAAAATACCTGTTTGGAAATTAGTGCTCTATAACGCCTTTAAGAAAGCTTTACTACGGCTTTGTGAAATTAATGACCACAAAAATATAAGAATTAGGTACTAGATATTGCTAAATGCCTATTTGAGTTACATCATACATTTTTTGTTAGCGTGATTTTTAATACAGCGTCACTCGCATTACTTGCGAAGAAATATTTGAAGCCAAAAAATCTAATAAAATTTTTCGCTTTGTCTTATGATGACGCTTTTCCTCCCTTAAGCTCAAGTATATATATTTATGTTCATATGTAGTCTGTTCCAATAGGAGTGTGGTTTAGAGCATTTAGTCAGAACTTACAGGAAGTCGTTCCTATTGACATAAAACCTGTAAGTGAGAACACTTTTGAGAGAGTAACTGGGCAACTGACCCTAGTCAGAAGTTACAAGATTTAGTCCGGAGTTTTTTTCTGTAAGTTCATGAAAAAAGTCAAACGATCAGCCGATTTGCATGTGCAAACAAAAACAGAAAGCGGTGAAAGCAAAGAACCTTATATTTGTAGAAACAAATGGAAGTAAACAACGAAATGTTTGAATATGTATAGATTTTAATAATTATTTAGTGATATTTCAGCCAAATCAGTGTCGTACCAATGACATGTAAACAAACCGACTGACGTTTTTACAGGAAATAGTGCTTTTTGCGTCCCCGTGCACTTCTGCATCTGTTCTCCTTTTACCCTCACTTGAGAGGGTAAAATTGTAGTTTGACTGTTGCACAGGTTTTAGTCCGAAGTTCAATGACTAATGAATAGAGTCCGACCGATTAATCGGCCAATGCCGAGGCTAGTATCGGCCAAAAGAATCGGATTCGGCCGTTTTTGGCCAATTCTTGAATGAGGTATTGTTATTTAGTTATTTGATTATGTTTTGCTTTTGTTATTATACAAATTTATAAAAGCATTTGTTCCTAAAATGAAATTATATTCAGGATTTAATCGGCAAAGAATCGGCCGGTGCTTCGGCCGATTAAATCCTGAATTTAATTCATTTCAAGAACAAATGCTTTGAGAAACTTTTATAATAACAGAAGAATAAATAATATTAAAAAAAAAAAAACTGTTTAATATACAACGCTTTTATAAATGGACTAAAAATTATAAAATAATATTTCCCAATCCCATAGAATTTGTTTTGATAACTTTTGATTTTGAAATTTTAGCAAAGTTCGTTATAAACAATTTATGAGATTGAAAATGAAAAGCGTGGGGCGCCTGTAATACAAATAATAATAATAATAATAATAATTTTCTATAATAATTATTTTCTACTTTTTAGTCTTGTCTGTATACAATTTTGAAATAGATATTAAAATAATTCAACGATATTAATACATAGGTGCACACACATGCATTTACATATGTTTGTACATATATACGAGCACCAATTAATTTCATTTAGGGCCAAATTCACAGTGCGTAGTTAACCACTGACAAAAGTTTAACTACCGATTTTGATTTACACAACGCTCAGTAAACAAAAGTTTAAACCAGCGTGCCCCCATAGTTAAACTCTTTTCAAATTGAAATTTTTTTGGTGGAATGAATTTCAAATTTTAATAGAAAAGTATTGATGTTTCGAATTTTTATATTTTCAGGCGATATGAATTTTCATGGTTAACTAAGTGACTCTGGAGGTCGGCGAAAATCCTCGGACTGAACCCTCCGCGAGGGTGCCGGCTAGAAATGGGCACTACAGAGCAATCCCGTGCGATGTCGGGAGGGTGTCCAGCTAAGATCAGGGATCAGTGCTGTGTGCTTATGCGTTTTCATCGCTATGCCATACGGAAATGGTCTTTGATCGTGGTCTGGAGGTAGGGGCTGGATCAAGGCGTTACGCGCACCGTACTGAGGATCAGCCTGGCTGGGAGCCCCTAAATAGCCCAGT
>NW_023458606.1:1583-30604 GCF_013731165.1 Rhagoletis pomonella | reverse complement strand
CAAAAAATAAAACTTAAAACGTAACCATTATTTTCCGAGCAAAAAAATAAAACTTACAACGTAACGATTATTTTCCGAGCAAAAAATTAAACTCAAAACATAACGATTATTTTCCGAGTAAAAAATAAAACTCAAAATGTAATGATTAAACTTGATGTTTATAGGTAAAAATTAAGAAATAAAAATCAGTGCCGCTGAAGGTATTCCGAGTAATAAAACATATTTTGGTTTACTCCTTATGCACGTAGCATTTCTATTTCAGCGTGATTTTTTTGGGAAGCTTTTGGTATAGCATACCCCGGGTGCAGAATTAAGGTAGCTATGTGGGGTAGGGGGAGATCTCCTGATTCCAAATATGTAGTTTTTAGCTGCGGGAGCCTAATAGTGTTTAAGTTATTTGTTGTTAAAATTTGTAAATTTAACAAAGGTTTATACGACATTTCACACAATAAACACTATATTAACGTACACACTTCGGCAATATATTTGCAATAAGACCCCGCACAGTCAAATATATTAATACTTTTTACCAGGGCCGAATTTACTTAAAATGCCGCCCTGTGCCCTGTGATAAGTGTCGCTCTTTGATCTTTAACCTATATCCATCAGATATAAAAAAACTCAATGAACATAATAGCTAAGCTTTTTAGGGCCGGTTGTTCAATGTCTGGTTAACACAAATCGGAGGTAGAAGCTCCGGTTAAATAGGTACAACTACTGCTTTAACGCTCACATGTTATATGCATGAAGTCGAAATCGGCCTATCGGCCTATACGAAAAAGCAATTTCATAACCAATAACTTACTTACTAAAGAATTGTTGTTGTTGTTAGCTTAAAATTGATGTAACCAATAGAGGTAAATGTTTTGTACAATAACACATAAACAAAAGTTTACAAAAGTTGATATAAACGTGCTGTTCGACTTGCGTAAAGCGCATGATTACTAACTCGTGGGCACGACAACGAGTGTAAAATAAAACCAGAACAACTAACGAAAAGACACGTCTGTTTGCGATTCTGCTCGAATTTGAACTGACTCTCTTTTTATTTTCGATTTCATATCTACTTCAGTTCGAACGTCGAAGAGTGCGGACGTGTTTTTAAGTTCACTCCGTTGTCATTTTATATTGTGCTAATTTAAAAAAGCCAAAAAAAATAGACAAACAAGCAAAATGGAAACAGAAAGCGATGAATCAAGCTGAAATCCGAGCCCAGAAGCAACGCGAGCAAAATGAGCGCCGGCTTTCAGTTCAACGCAACAACGCATATTTCTCGATTCGGTCGCAGAGTGACAGCGAAAGCGCAAAGCCCAATCCATCGAACACCCTCAAACCTCCTCAAGATTCAAGTCAGCGGACTTGCCCTCGAAACTTACCATCGACGACTTCGATGTCTTGGAGTGAAGAGTGCGCTCCTCCTCGGCCGTATCACATTTCACGCCCAACGCTTACATCAAATTCGGTAACCGATAACATATCCCCAAATATAGATGCAACAACAACTAGCACAGTGACATCTTTTACTACCTCAATCGCGCCAATAACAACAAACACACCGGTACATGCCGGCTGCACAGCGATGTCGACAGCTGAACAAGTAAAAATTTACTTGAATTTAAGCACTTACACTGGCAACAAAGGTAAAGCGCAAGAAAAGTTGAAAAACGAAACAACTAAAAATGCGGCCATACATACTGGAATGAACCGCTATGTTACAATAAAAAGAAAATTTAGTCCGCAAAATTCAACGGGCAGTAAGAAAAAAATAAACCTCCTAAGCTCAACTCAGCAAGTCAGTACGAATAGATTTGCACTGCTAAGAGATAATGCCGATGATGTGAATAGCCAAGTTTCTAAAGGTGCTGCAAAAGCTACTAATGCCAAATCTCCTCCGATTTTTATAAGAGAAGAGAATTCAAGCGCTCTTGTTAAAAAATTCACTCAGCTAATAAGTAGTAATAAGTTTCATATTATCCCAACATCTAAGGCAAATATTCGCGAAACTAAAGTTCAAACTTATTCCGAACAGGATTTTCGAACAGTCTCCAAATACCTAAATGACACAAAAACAAAATTTTAAACACTAATTTAAAAGGTCAAAGGTCTACAAATTGTAATTAAAGGTATTGAACCAAGCGTTGAAGCTGTGGAAGCTTTGGAAGCACTTAAGGGACAAGGCTTCAATTCAAAAGCTGCTGTGAATATTTTTAATAGGAACAAAATCCCTCAACCTATGTTTAAGGTTGAGCTCGAGCCTGAAAACAAACCACTGGGCAAAAAACGATGTGCATCCAATTTATAAATTAAAATATCGAAGCTATGATAGCGTCGATGCAACAAAACATGATGAATTTCATGACTTTTATGCAAAACACAATGCAAAACTCAATGCACAATCTGATAATGACCTCACAAACTAGAGCTATAAAAATTTCTTAAGGACGAGGAAATTGACATAATGCTCCTTGCTGAAACATACCTAACTAATAGATATAATTTTGACATTTCGCGATATATGTTTTATTGCACGAATCATCCAAATGGAAAAGCGCATGGCGGAACTGGTATCTTAGTCGGAAACTGGATTAAACACTATCATTTGACTGGAGTTTCCGAGAATTATCTGCAAGCAACATCAATAGCAACATCAATAGGCGTACAAAGAAAGCAAGGTGATATTACGCTGTCCGCGGTTTATTGTCCCCTACGTTTCACGATAACAGAAAAACGGTTTATCGATTTCTTCAGTTCGCTGGGAGAGCGCTTCCTTGCTGCAGGTGATTATAATGCGAAGCACCCTCACTGGGGCTCACGCTTGTCTAACCCTAAAGGCAAGCAATTATACAACCCGCTTATAATGTAGAAGAAACAGACTTGATTATGCTTCTCCTGGAAAGCCTACATATTGGCCGGCAGACCCGCAAAAGTTGCCAGATTTGATTGACTTTGCGGTGACAAGGAAAATTCCTCGCGGCTTATTAGTACAGAACCAGTTGCAGATCTCTCATCAGACCACTCATCTGTATTTCTCACCTTGTGGCATCAGCCGCAAGAAAAGGAGTCACCCTATATGCTCACGACAAGGGCTACAAATTGGTTAAAGTATACAAAATATATCAGTGCGTATATAGACCTCAACCCAAATTTAGATACGCCGACCGATATTGAAAACTCCATAGCCGCTCTTGAATCTACACTTAGAGCAGCCGCAAGCGTTTCCACACCCCAGAAAGGTTATGTGCAAGATAAAAAAATATAATTTAACCAATAGGAAAATTGAAATGCTTGTATTGGAAAATCGACGCCTACGACGGATATTGCAGACTCATAGGCCACCAGCATCAAAACAACTGCTCAAGGCGGCCACACATGCACTGAGCCCTCAAGAACGAGGAACAGTACCGGTACATCCAAATGCTCTCTCCGACTAGCACAAAGCACTCGTTATGGAAAGCACACCAAAATCTAAATGCACCAATAGAGACTGAAATGCCAGTTCGGGGCCATAATGGCAAATGGGCTCGGAGTGACGCAGAAAAAGCAAACACCTTTGCTTCTCATCTAAAACATGTTTTTAGGCCAAACCCCGCAACTAATGATTTTCAACTACCACCCGTACCCAATATGTCAAAATGTGAGCCGCTGAAATTTGTACTTGAAGAAATTTCAAAAGTAATTAAGGATCAACTGCAACTAAGTAAGGCCCGAGGGCACGACTTAATAACCCCAAAAATAATTATTGAGCTACCAAATTGTGCTGTACTCTGCATCTGTATGCTATTTAACGCAATCACAAAACATTGTCATTTCCCTCACCAATGGAAAAAGTCGACTATTGTGATGATACCAACGCCTGTAAAGGACAAAACTCAGCCATCTTCCTATAGGCCCTTCAGTCTGCTACCGTGTATGTCGAAATTATTCAAAAAACTTCCTATGCTGCGCATCTCCCAACATCTGCAATCCCGCAACATAATACCACTTCACAGGGAAAAACATGGCTTCAGGGAAAAAAATGGAACAATCGAGCAAGTAAATCGCATAACAACCGAAATACGAACAGCGTTTGAAAAGAGGGAATATTGCGTTGCGATGTAACACCACCATCTCTGAAGCTCGCTCCAAGTGTCCTCTACAAGCAAATGCGAATCATATGGAAGCTGTTGCCAATTGGCTCGCAAACTGGCGAATAAAGTTTAACGAGCAAAAATGTAAGCAAGTTACATTTACACTGAATAAGAGTAACTGTTCGTCCTTGAATTTGAACAACATACAAATACCACAAAGCAATCATGTCACTTACTTAGGGGTCCATCTGGACAGGCGACTTACTTGGCGAAACCACATAGTGGCTAAAAGGACTCATCCCAAGCTGAAGGCTAATTCTCTCCACTGGCTTATTAAATCTCGCTAACTCCTGAGTCTGGAGTATAAAGTGCTTATTTACAATACAGTTTTACAACCGATATGGACCTATGGATGTGAGTTATGGGGAAACGCGAGCAGCAGCGAAATCCTTCATCGTGCGCAATCCAAAATCCTTCGAACAATCACCTTGGTATATCCGAAGTGATAACATTCACCGCGACTTGAGAATACCAGAAGTACGAACCGAAAGAGAACAACGGAAAACGAAATATGCATCGAAGCTTTACTGCACCCAAATCATTTAGCAAGATCCTTATTGCGTGTCGACAGGACCTCAAGACTACGTAGGAATGACTTACCAGCCCAGTCGTAATCTTTTCTTAGGGCCAGTTAAGAAAATACTCATCCCAACTAGGGGATATAAATTAAGTGAATAGATTAAGATTCGAAAACTTATTGTTAGGCTCTTAGGCAGGGCAGATTCAATAAAAAAGTAAGAAGATAAAAAAAAAATCTATTTACGTAGATTCGGAGTTCGAGTTCCAATACAGTTGCAAGTGTTTTCAGCCTCCATGGGCGTAGTAAAATTAAATTAAGCATTATAATTTCATAGAAATATTAGGGTAGCTTTGCGATAATGATTGTACTCCAATTCATATTAGAGCGTTTGACTTATAAAGCTAAGAATAGCACTGAGGTAACCCAACATCCCGCCCTCCTTGAAAGTATCACTTTCAAGCAGGCAACAGTGCGATTTTGTGAATATGGCGTCGGATCGTTCCTTTTGCTCTTTTTATGTCGACGACGTGAAGTAGCCCATTTTTTCCTGGAATGCAATTCGAATTCCTGCCCATAACCCATTTTTCTGGAGGAACGTGGTCTTCGTGTATTATAACGAATGATCCACTTGCGATATTTGTCTTACCCTTGGTCCACTTGGTGCGACACTGCAATTCATTTAAGTAGTCATGTGACCAGCGCTGCCAAAAGTGTTGCTTCACGGCTGTGATTCGATGCCAATGGTTTAGGTGATCGATCTGCTTGTACGATTCTGAGTGCTCTGCTAGTGCCTTTAGCGAACACCCAATCAGCAAGTGCACCGGAGTCAATGCTTCGCAGTCACTTGGATCTGTGGATAGTGGAGCAATGGGCCGAGAATTCAAAATAGCCTCGATTTCGATTAATGCCGTCGACAGCTCCTCAAACGTTAATCGAGCACCAGGAAGTGTTCGATCTAAGTAACCTTTGGCTGCCTTCCCCGCAGCCTCCCATAGGCTGCTGAAGTGGGGTGCCCTGGGGGGTATAAAACGAAAGTTAAGAAATTCTTGTGAACAAAAACTTGCTATTTCAGTTTGCGTTTTCGAATTGAATAAGAAGTCTTTAAGAGCAGCTAATTTGGACTTCACTCCCACAAAATTTGTAGCGTTGTCGCAAAAGACGTAGCTGGGTAAGCCCCTGCGACCGACGAAACCCTTTAGAGCAGGGACGAATGCTTCGGTCGAAAGATCCGAAACGATGTCGATGTGTACTTTATAAGCATATAAAGATGGCGACATAGGTCTTGTTGCTGTACAGGCAAATTACCCATCATTTTCTCAAGAAGCCGTGGACGGTAGCGTACACAGTGGAAGCTGCGAGCGAGATTTCTTGCATTAATTATCCAAAATCGGCGACGGATAAAAACAAGAAGCGTTTCCGGACCAGCGTGGTAGTTTTTGCGATGTAAATGACGAACATACTTTTCGACGAACTGACTCTTCGAAGGCAGAAGCACCGATGTGCAGCGCTTCAATTTGTGTTTGATATGACAGAACCTGCTCAAAATATGATTCGGCTATTCCAATTCGACACTTTAGTTCCGCAGAAGATAACGTTCGACCATCTCCACGACCATTTGCATCGATTACACTTTAAATGCAGGTAATATTTCGCCTTGTATTTGCACGATATTGCTGTAACTCCGTCAAGTTCATTTTGACAGTCTTAAACGTAACAGCTGTTAACACTTGGGTGTGAGAGTGCAAATAGGTAAGCAAATTAAGTTCAAACGGTGGAAGTCTTTGCTTAAGCTTTAACTTAACGAAGAGAGATGGCTTCACTGATGCTTTCGAACATACGAAGTGGTTAAAGGTGACTCGAAGTGTAGGTGTAGACAATTACTTCATTGTTGGCAAAAAGTGCCCTTGACGACTACATCAAGGTGAAAGATGACATCGGCAGCAACAAGAGAGGCGACTATAGCAGCGACGTTAGCAGCCAGACAGAACGTATGTATTGCGTGAAAAAATGGATTCAGTAAATTGCGATCCGACGAATTTAATGCAACTTTAGTTTGATCTATTTATTTTACCGTGCCCCACGTTGGGCGCCAAAATTTTCGATAAGACGGTTTTCTTACCGACTTGCGTAAATTGCAAGATTACTAAATCATGGGCACGATAACGATGTAAAATAAAACTGGAAAAACTAACGAAAAGATACGTTGGTTTGCGGAGTTGACTCTGTTTTTATTTTCCATTTCATAAATATCTACATAAATTCGGAGTTCGAGTTCCAATACAGTTGCAAGTGTTTCCAGTCTCCATGGGCGTAGTAAAAGTCTCGACCCTATTAAGCTGGCATTTCAGGGTACTATTTTCTATATATATATATAAGGAAAATTTTAAAGTTAAGGGGGGGGCTCGAGCATCCCCCTGCACCTACCTGGCTACGCCCATGTTCCTGTGTACATTTAGCGCTGGAATATTTTTAAAATCACACGACTCAAACGTTGAGGAAAGAAAATCAAAAATTACAATTCAATGATGATATTAATAGGGAATTTACATGATTCAACTTTGACAGGCGATTAGTTGAATCAAAAGTTGAACGACAGTAGGCAGCCGACCAACTTAATTCAAAGCGAATAGTTGAAAGGCCGTTTGTTGCTTTCAACTAAAAGTTGCCCGAAAATTCCCTATAACACTAAAATATAATTAATCGATTATTGATTCACAGCAACAAAGTAATCACCAGATACACAGCAACAACGTCACCACGAGATTCACTTAAATGTTTAATTTTTGCTATAAAATTTAAGATGTATGAAAACTAAAATATAATTGTTATTTTCGTCAAATATTTTCTAAAAAATTATCAAACTATATTTGAGTAATATTTGCTTCTCACTTGCCCGAAGTCGGCCGGACTATTTTTCCGGGCGAGTTGTAAAAACTGTCAAACTGCCAGAAAAAGAGGAAAAATTTTAGACACTCAAATTTTAGCTAATAAAGATATTATGTTTGCTGCCGCTTAAATCTTAAATTTAAAATGTTGAGCGATTTGATGTTTAAAGCCCTTCCGTACCTCTCTTGGCCATAAATTTCGTACCTACGCTCATTTGCCCAAGACTAGCCCGAAAATGGTAAAAACAAACCTAATGTTAGGAAAGAGGGTAGGTAAAATTATATACACAATAGGGGTATTCTCGAAATCTTGCAAAGCCGTTGCGCGTAGCAAGGATGCACGGATTGCATAACTTGATAACACACAACAACAAAATACATGGGAAACAACATTTCTTGTCGCTGCAAAATATGTAACGTCAAAGCACAGGTTAATATTTTGCAAAAAAGCATAGCAAGATAAATGCGACCCTGTGCTAGTTGTTTTGTTGTTGGAATTGCTACATATTTCTAGCATTCCTCTCATTTTGCTCACTTCATCTTTTTTCTGCTGTATCTTGTTATTGTATTTGATACAGAATCTCGCTGCTTGCTACCTATGCATGCATTCATTTTGCAATGGGGGCCTCCCATACTCTTGCAAATTTGGAATAGTATTTTTGCATTTCATACAACCCGTACTACTTTCAAGACATCGAGAATACCTCTAATATATAACAAACCAATTCAATTTTATTGTTGCATTTTTGGAAACTTTCTATTTAGAAAAAACAAAACAGTGTTAAATTTCATATACAAACATTTTAAATCACACTAAATTATAAATTGCTATATAAGTATCTATGTATGTACATTTCCGCTTTAAGTTATTGGCACAGGGAATTTTTCAAAATGTATGCAACATTCAATAAATTTACATACAAGTAGGCATTTTACCATTTATAGGAATTTCTTTACAGGTAGATGCTTGTATTTCACCCATTTTAACCGGTACACAATTACAAATTTTGCTTACTATACGCCATATAGATCGATTAGTAAATAGAATATGTAAAATGTAAATATTTGAAGAGTTCTAAATTTTTTACAAAGAGATGTCTAAATTTTTTTTTTCTTGAAAAAAAACCGGGACATTTTGCGTCGCGGCAGGTATTGTACCGAGACTGGGACATAGCTCTTAAATCCGAGACCGCAACCGTGGTTAAGGTATAAAATCCGTACACGGACAAAAAGTGGTGGGTGAAAAATCCATACAAAATCCGGTCTTTGCCGATACGATGGGCTGCCAGACGTTTAGAGTATAAAATCCGTACACAGACAAAAAGTAGTGGGTGAAAAATCCGTACAAAATCCGTACGTGTTTGGCGAGCAAAAAAAATCGTTTGTACTTAGGTGAACACAGGAATCGGACTATTAACAACATCAAATAAATCAGCACATATTTCTACTAGTTCTATTTATTGACTGCTTCACAGACAACTTTATAATTTTTCTGACTAAAACTTTTTACCAAGCAGTGGGTTCTTAGTTTATGTACATGCAACAAAACTTTTCAGGTAGGTTTTCGATCCTACCGAGCAACAGTATAATGTTTAAAGTGATGGTTAAGCTTAGTATCCAGCTCTTAAGAAAACGGTCAACAAAAAATTGCCATTATTTCGCGTGTGTGTCCAAGGAATTTTGACATTTTTGATAACGCACAGCCCGTTGCCTCACTCTTTCCTCAAGAAATAATGGAACGGGCATATATTTCTGTTGCAAACCTGGGTTGCCTTGTGCTCTTTTTTCACAAAAAACTTTAGAAAACCGTAGTAGAAAGCGTACTAAATTTCTGAAGAACTGCGTACTGCCTTAAGGAAATTTGACTCAAGAAAATTTCTTAGCCATTTCTTGTACGTCATTTTATATGGAGTTTTTGCTTTTCTTAAGAGCTGGATACTAAGCTTTAAGGTGGAAAAAATAAAGAAAATTAGGGGTTTCTTTAGATTTTACGCAACAAAACTTCCCAACAATCGAAGTCTACCAATAGATTGTTACACATACTTTTAAAGGCCTATAAATCCTCTCTCATGTTTGATTTTTAAAATGGAGTGAAAAATAGTGAAGCTTTAACAGGGACTTATCTGTTCATCAAGTACGAAAACAACGCCCCTTTTTAATAAAAATATGGAAAATTCAGGAACTATAAGAAACCTATGATATATATGTAAAGAAGGAAAGTTTATACAATATGAAAAAGACATTCCGAAAATCCGTACAAAAATTCGTACATCTTGACAGAAGGCTAAAAATCTGTACGTTGAATCCGTACAACCATTTTCACCCCTAAAAATCCGTACCGTACGGAAAAAGTCGTACATCTGCCAGGGTTGGATGGAACATTTGCAAAACTTTAATTCGTTTTTATAAGGAGAGAATAAAAATGTTTTTGATTTGTCGCAAATTATTTCAAGTTTTGAAGCTAAACTACGTCTTTTTATACATGATCTCAAAACAAGAATATTTCATCATTTTCCATGGCTATAAAAAAAATTTTGCAAATGTCAAAGAGGATAAATTCTACCCCTGTACCGAAAAACTACGTGATTTAATAGCAGATTTTGAAAAAAGATTCGCCGACTTGAAATTATTTAAATGTACGTTTGCATACTTCATAAACCCTTTTCTATGTAAAATAATTGAGGAGGAATTTACAATATCCGAAATACTCCTTTTTGAGAAAAGCGAATCAGAGTTGGTCAATAATTGCGCAATGATTGATCAATTTCGATATTTCTCTGAAATATTATATTTCTGTGTTTATATGGAATAGTAGCTTATGTCGAAAGGCTGGCTTTAATATAATGCGGCATTCGCAGCCTACGATTGCGAATGACTCACAGGCGCCGAGCCGTTGAAGAACTTTTGCCAAATAAACGTGCAAGAAATAGTTCCGATACTAGCAAGTCAATATTCTTATTAGGTCTCAGCAAACAATTCCTTGTCGCTTAAAGGATAAAGGGAATGCCGCATTATACTCAAGCCAGCTTCTCGACATAAGCTACTATTCCATATGAACACGGATTTGTATCATATAATTATAACACACAATTATACACAACATTATTGTGATTTTAGAAATTTTTATATTTTCCAAAATTTTGACAATTTTATTTATTCTGAAATCCATCCTAAAATGTAAAGATGTGATACATCACAAGTCGTCGAAAAATTCTTATGTTCATGGTACTTGTGTATAAAACCTAGAAAATTCTTAGAATTCTAAGATATATTAACATTTTTGAAAAATTCCAAAAATTGTCCACTTTTCTGAACATTTATTTTGTGCTTTGTCTACTTCAGTGCTTACTATTTTAGTATGATATCCACAATATATGTTGAAAAAACCTTCCGCAAAATCTTTCTCTCTAATACTCCAAGAGCCACCTCATCGGATGTTGTCATTGTCCATGCTTCAGCGCCATATACCTACGGTGACCATCCGTCTTTTATTTTAAAGGACAGTCCCTCATTTTAACCGCCTGTCCTTTATAACTATTTTCAAAATAAAGACGCATTTTGTCCTTTATGTCTTAAACTGTCCTTTAAAACGGCTCTGCATTTTTCAGAGGTAAATTTTTAAACGCAGAATATGAAAAATAAAAATGTCCCTTATAAAATATAATGAAAACCTTTGCCAGTTTGTTTCGCACCCCACCTAAGGGTTTCTATATAATCCGTAATCTTTGTACAATCTATAAGGCACAGGGAAAGTTGTGTCCAGGATCGTGTTGCATGCTTAGTTTCAGTGATTCAGAAATGGCATTTAGTGTTCGTAGTTCACTGTAGCCTTCATTTTTCACTTAATTTGATTATATTTTATTTCTTTTATAAAAGCTTACGATATTTGCAAGAGACCAGTTGAGCCTGATTTGTGAACTTTTATTTGATTATATTAAATTTTTATGTGCAAAATGCAGATCTAGTAACAATTTTGAAGTAAATGTATTCTCCTTTTCCAGTTAATAAATGTTACATAAAAAAACTAGTTAAAAACAATTGTATGGTATTTTCACCAAAATAAATATTTTTTGGTGTTTAGTAAAAATTGGTTGAAAAATAAAGGCTCCGGTGCATTATGAACATCAAATTCCACTTTTGAACCACTGTGTGTTGGCTTCGTCGTGCAGTATGAATTATAGTAAACGCATTTTGGTAGCAAAGGATTGCGAACTTGTACAATTAAATAATATAATTAACTGGTAAATATTTGATTTAAGTTACGATATGGGTAAGGTACTTTTATCATACAAGTTGTATGTACGTATTCCCAAATCATTTTGAAAAACAAAATATGCTTTATTTTACGTTGGTTAATATGGTCACCGTACATATACTAGCACGGGCAAGATGAGTGACTTATAGAGTGAGGTTTTTGTACGTCGAGAGAGGACTTTACTCCTGAATTGCCTACTCAGTCCAAAGTAGCACTTGTTGGCAAGAGTGATTCTGCGTTGGATTTCCATGCTGACATTATTATCGGTGTTAATGACGGTTCCCAAGTAAACGAAATTCTCTACTTTCCCGAAATTATAACTGTCAACAGTGACGTTGCTGCCAAGGCGCGAATGTGCTGATTGTTTGTTTGATGACAGGGGATACTTCGTCTCTCCTCCTTTACCACCAGACCCATTCGCTATGCTTTCTTTTCTAACTTGGAAAAGGCATAACAGACTTCGCGGTTTTTCTTACCGATGCTGTCAGTGCCATCGGCATAAGCCAGCAATTGTACGCTCTTGTAGTAAATTGTTCCCAAGCCGTTCAGTTCTACAGCTTTTATGTTCTTCTCCAACATCAGATTAATGAAGCCACATTAAAGGAAGTCGGCCTGTCTGAAACCCCGCTGGGTTGTGAACGGTTCGAAGAGGTCTTTCCCAACTCTAACAGAGCTGATGTTATTGCTCAACGTCATTTACCACAGCCGTATGAGTTTTGAGGGAATGCCAAATTCAGACATAGCGGCGTATATGCAACTCCTTTCAGTGCTGTCCAAAGTAGCTTTAAAGTCGACAAATTGGTGGTGAGTCTCGATCCTTTTCTCGTGGGTCTTTTCCAAGATTTGGCGTATTGTAAATACCTGGTCTATGGTGGATTTGCCAGGTCTAAAGCCACACTGATAAGGCCCAATCAGTTCATTGACGGTAGAATTCAGTCTTTCATATAATACATTCGATAAGACCTTGCAACCTATGCTTAGAACGCTATTCCCGCAGGCAGAGCGCACTTGAATTCCAGTCGTCGGGCAGACACCTTATTAGCTCGTTGCCATCGTAATTGAATAGCTGGCAGGCCGTCAGCTTAAGCAACTTTGTTACTTTTCGTCAGTATAATCGCTTTTGTACCTCGTAATAGTCAGGCGCTGAGATATCGACTCCATCGTCATCGACTGGGGACTCGGGTTCATCTTCTCCTCTTATTTCATTGCTTCTGCCATTCATAAGGGTCGAAAAGTGTTACCTCCGTAACTAGGTCGACATGGTTGTTCCTACAGGAGTCTTGAAATCTTCCGTTAGTCGCTTTACTCTGCTAAAAATTGCGAGTGTTTTTCTGCAGCTTCTTGACACTCCTCATCGTACCAATAATGGGCGGGAAATGTGATTCCACTGCTCGCGTATGTCAGTTTGTTGAAAAGTGCTCTCTCAGTCTCGGGGAGAGCGCTAATATGTACGCTCTAAGCTAAGAGATCCTTGGATGCCTCGTCCTTCTTTTTCATCGCGGCATTGGCACGTATAAGCGAGATGTTGAAAAATCTCGCTTTGAACCGGATTGTGGCTAGACGTTCGTCCACTAGAGTGAGCGCCGATCTCTCTCCCACCACAAATCCGACACCAACTTTCGCTTCTTTACGTGGCAACTGTAGTAGACGTCGCAAGGCTCCACGCTTAACTTCCTCGCCCCGTCCATCGCATTTAATGGATGGCGGTGACGTCAGCCTTTTGTTTCCCTAGGACATCAACCAACCGAGCAGTGGCACCTTCCCAATTAAGGGTTTGGATATTCCAGGTGCATATCCTCAAATCATAGTCCTTCCTATGTTTGCCGTGATCGTCATCAAAAGAAGGGGGTATCATCCGAGGCATTTGTTTTTTTTTTCATTGGGCAGGGTTTTAACGTGCCGGGACCCAAACCCAGCGCACGCGTGGAGTTGTCAGAAGCAAGTAATTATGTACCGTTGTACTATTTAGCATGTCATTTGACGGTAACAAGAGCAAATTCAATTTAAATCTATTAAATACATTCTAGCGTGTCTCAGTCCTTTACCCACAAAAGCGGCTATAACTTTTTTTTCTATTCAAAACAGTAAGTGTGGCACCTTTCTGAAATCTTTATTAAATAAGCAATTTTTCTATGTAATGTAAAGTTATAGCTCAGTACATTTTTTTTTCACCCGAGATAGTCAAAGTTGGGGAAGAAAATATCAAAAAGTGAAAAATCCAGAAATAGTCCTAATTTTATGATGGTTCCTTAATATATTTTAACTACATTGCATTTGAGTATGGAGAGGCAACTATCTGGAAGTATTTTACATAAAAAATTTACTAAGTATTGCCCGGTTTGTAGTTGCAGTTAAAGAAAACACATGAAAAGGCACGATTTTTTTTTAATTCGAAAAAATGTAAATATTTCAAAAACGGTGACACTTTTACCTGAAATTTTTTTGTTTGTCAGGGAGCTCACCCCCCCCCCCCCCACCTACCTTCCTCTAAAGTTTGCCACGTTACTTCTGGGACACCCTGTATATGTATGTATAAATATGAGGACGTATTGAACATTTTGAGTATGCAGATTTTTTATGCTGGTATATTCATTTGTGCTAAATGTTTTATTTGATTTTGTTTTGTCACATTTTGTGTAATTTTTCTGTAGTAAAGTTTAACTAGTGTTTTAACCATCTATATATACATATAAATACGCCACAAAAAATTTTTGAAATCCCTTTTTGAAGGCACCGTTCGCTCGATTGCATTGATACATACACGGATTTAAAGGATATAACTTCCTCTAATCCAGAAATGTTAACCCCTTTACATAGGGGGCGTAGCATTTGTCATACAGACTAAATTGTGAAAACCACTATATCTCTAAAACCAATTATGCTGGTGAACTGTAACTTGGCACGGATGCATAGATTGTAAATACCCTACTTACGGCGGAAAATGGTAAGTACTGGGAAATTGGGCGTGACACCACCCATACAAATTGAAATTCTCATATCGCTTTCTCTGGAACCGGTTATGCTAACGTCCTGAAATTTTACACAGCCCATACGCTATTTATACCGTGCTTACGGCGAAAACTGGTAGATTTTGGAAAAGGGGGCGTGGCACCTCCCTTACAAACTGAAATTCTCATAACGTTTTTCTCTGGAACTGCTTGTGCTAACGCCTTGAAATTTGACGCAGCTATTTACGCCATCAATAACGTGCTTATGGCGAAAAGTGGTAGGTATTTGAAAAAGGGGACGTGGCACCTCCCATACAGACTAAAATTCTAATATCGCTTTTCACTGGTTCCGCTTGAAATTAGACACAGAATCATACGCTATCAATACCGTACTTAATGTGAAAAGTGGTAAATAATGGAAAAGGGGGAGTGGCACCGCCCATAAAACTGAAATTCTCATATCGCTTGTCTCTCGAACCGCTTATGCGAACGTCCTGAAGTTTTGCACAGCAACATATGCTATCAATACCGTACTTTCGGCGAAAAGTGGTAGATAATGGAAAACGTGCTTATGGTGAAAAGTGATAGGTATTGAAAAAGTGGTAAATAATGGAAAACGTGCTTATGGCGAAAAGTTATAGGTATTGAAAAAGGGCGCGTGGCACCTTTCATACAAACTGAAATTCAAATATCGCTTTTCTCTGGAACCGCTTATGAGAGGGAGTGGCACCGCCCATAAAACTGAATTTCTAATATCGCTTATCTCTGGAACCGCTTATGCTAACGTTCTGAAATTTAACACAGCTGCATATGGTACTGGACGCAGAAAGGTGTTTTCCTCAAAATGTGTTCAGCCCCTCTTCTTCGGCAACACAGAAAGGAGAATTCTACTTAGTGAAGGTTATAATTCCTAAGCGCGGACGAAATTATAGCGAAAGTCATGTGTGTTTGAAGGGGTGATGAGGCACCTCGCATACAAAATGCATTTTCCATATCTCTTATATCTGGAACGACCTATGATAAGATACTGGAATTTGATACACCTAGATCTATATACATATAAAATGGCAAAAATCATTCAATTGGGAACCATTTTCTACCAGATTTCTAAATCGCATGGAATGACTGCTATTTTGTGTAATGATTTTTAAAAGGATCAGTGTATTTGCCTTCCGTTAGGTGGCGCAGGGATTGAGAATAGAGATGGGCACGGGACTAACTACTATGTCCCGATCCCGCCCATCCCGAAATTCAATTTTTAAGTTCCGAACCCGCCCATTCCGCCATTTTTCAGAATTGTACCCGCCCGGAATCCCGAAATCTATCTCTAAAAACAATCACATGTCTTTCAAATTAATTTTAGATAAACAATTATGAAAGATCTGGCATCCCCAGATTATCTCCTTTTGCTATGTTGTTCGTTTTCCTCTCAATAAAACATAAGAAGTGCATATTTTATACAAATTTTTTAAAGAAGATTTTCTGCATTTTCGGAAGTTGCGGTTTTATCGGGGGTATCGGGAAAGGATTTTGGTCCCGTTCAGTCCGTAAAATTTATCAGGCCTTCTCGATACCGCCCACCCCGGCTATTTTTAAGTCAGTACCGTCGTTCCCGCGGGTCCCGATATCCCGCTATATCCCCGATATTAGCTGGCATTTCAGGGTACTATTTTATATATATGTGGGAATGAGAACGGACAGCCTGGCAACTACCCATGACAGTGAGAGGGCGGCAACCCTACGACCACGGACGAGACAAGGAGAGCGGCGTTCATCAGCAACTCGTAAGAGTCAGTCGAAAAACTGAAACGATCACGACCACTTCAACTAGAAGCACGCGTACAAATTTAAATTAATAATCTTATATGTAATTAATTTAAACATTTGAACAAGTTAATTAAATGTATCACTACAATAAAATGAATTGATAATTATACCACATATAAAACAAAGCGTCAATAAACTGAATTATTAATTTGGTACCACAAAATTTGGGGACTCGCCCGAGATATGGACAATTAGAGCCAGAAAAGGCAAGTGAATCCACATCAAATATGTAGTGAAAAGTGCTTGGAGCAGTAAAGCTTGCATGTGTGCAAGCCAGAACGCAAGACAAAGTGTGCTGTGCGTGTTTTTGCAAAAAGACTTAAGTGGAGAAAATCGTACTACATATGTACGTATATGAAAAAACGCAATTACGCGTCGAACGTTATTTCTCATGCACAGACATGAAAGTTGAAATTTAAAAGCAGCGAAAAAAAGGAGAAGTGGCGTCGGTGAAAATTTAAGCGTAAAAGTAAAGTGCGCAAAGCCAATGCTCAAGTATAGTGAGTAACAAGCGACGACAAAGAAAAAGACAAGCAGCAAGAGCAACGTTTAAAAGCGCAAACGCAAAGTGCGCAAAGACAAAGGAGAAGCCAACAAGCAACGTATTGAGAGCGCGAAAGCAAAATAGCGCAAAAGCAACGACGAGTGAAACGAATATCGGTCGATGCCGACGATTCAGAATTGATGTGTACAGTGAGAGTTGTAGCCAAGTAACTGCGATTTCTAAACGCAAAGTCAAAGTGAGTGAGTGCGGCGAAACCAACCACCATCAGTATTTGCAACGTATAGTGATAGCCGAGAACAAAAACGTCAAAACGAAGAAACGCAGGCGCAGCAGTATTTGAATATCAACTGAGAACGAGAACATGCTAAGCTGAACAAAAAAGTAGTTTGTGTAGTTAGATTTGGATGTTGCTTTGTTTTGAAATTATTTCCACAAAATTACAAACACTTCAATTTGCATAACTTTTGTAAACGTAAAGAGAACGCTTTAGCTTTAAGCATATTTTTAGACTCATAAATTTCTAGTACATAGTAGACTGAGTTAATATTCATATAAATTTACATTTTAGCTGTAAAATTCTTTGCAAATAATTTTGTAAGATGGACGCCGAGACGATTATTTCTATGACAGTTGAGGTACTAAAAGAGAAGCTGAGAGAGCTAAATTTAAGTACAGTGGGGAGGAAAAAAGAGTTACAAGACAGACTTTTAGGACATTTTGGTTTCAACTCCGAACAAAGCGAGCAAATAAGCGACGACGAATCGACACATTCTGTTTACGCTGATGCAGGTGTAGGTGGTGCACGCATGCCTAGGAAAGTTATTTTCACTTTGCGAGACATTGAAGACAGTATTTCATCATTTTCGGGAGACAGCTCTTATGACGTTAACCAGTGGGTGCGTGAGTTTGATGATGTGGCCGATACAGTGGGCTGGAACAACTTGCAGAAGTATGTCTATGCCAAACAACTATTAAAGGGAGCCGCGAAACTTTTTACCCGAGGTTTAGATGGTGTTAGGGATTGGGCATCACTAAAAAAAAGAGCTCGTAGAGGAATTTGGTGAAAAATTATGTGCTTCAGAAGTACATAGAGCGTTGAGGAATAGAAAAAAGCAACCCAAGGAAAGTCTGCAAGAATATTTGTATGTTTTAGTTGAAATGGGAAAGCCAATTTTACTTTATGAGCAAAGCACTATTGAATACTTTGTTGAGGGTATACCAGATTCTCGCACAAACAAGGCAATGATGTATCAGGCTAGGACTATGAAAGAATTGAAAGCACAAATTCGGGTTAACGAAAAAGTTAAGGGCCCTCATCTATCGCAAAATAGAGCGGGTGGGCAACAAAGTTTTCAGGAGGTAAACGTGAAGATAAAGGTCAGCCATTGAATACAAAGAGAAAATGTTTTAAGTGCAGCAAACAGGGTCATATTGCGAGAGATTGCCAAAGTGATGGTAGCGCAAGTGCTAGTGGTACAAGTGCCAGTGGCGCTAGTACTAGTAGTGGCAGAGCTAGTGGCGTCAAGTGTTTTAGGTGCAAACAGGTAGGGCATTATTCGCATCAATGCAAGGGCAAGCAGACATCCGAGAAGGAAGTTAAGTCTGAACGCGTCAATATGTTGAGTGACGGAAAAGCAGGCACGTATGCCAATCGTTTGGATGAATTATTTTTTTTGGAGGTGACTATAAACAATTTTACATTTAGTGCACTGGTGGATACCGGTAGCAAATTTTCCGTGATGAGGTACGATACCCTTATGAAGTTAGGTGACATCGAACTGGCAAAAGAAAAGTTACAACTCTTCGGAATAGGCAGAGGTAAACTCAGGACATTGGGTAGCTTCAATGCGAATATTTTGCTAGACGGAGTTGTAATGCACATAAAGTTTCACGTGGTAAGAGAGCGAGATTTACCATATGCTGCGGTAATTGGAAGCGATGTCCTAAAGAAGTTTGAGTTGATCGTCAGAGAAGATGGAATAGAATTCCGAAACCCAAAAAAGCAGGTAGCTGGGGCTACGGGTAGCAATGAGATCGCTAGAGAGGGTGATGTTGTGCTGAGGGAAGCTGATAAGGGAGTATCAGCTTATACAGATATCGTCAAGGTTGGCGATAAACCTGTTACTGCGGGAACAGGGGACATCACTAGCGAGGCTGCAAAAAGTAAGTTTGTTACAGAGGTAACTGGGCGCAAAGTGGGCGTAGAAAAAACGCATACGACGAAGAATGCTGGTGGGGGGACACCAGTGGACGACAAGATCAACAAAGAGGACGAATTTTTGTTTAAAACGGCAAAGGCCACGGGTGAAAATATGTTGTTGGGAGAATTTAACGCGTTATGTTTGACCACTAATTTTGAAGAGCGTAAGGTGCATATCGATTTGGATTTATCAAACATAGGGAAAGCTGAGGCTGAAAAAATCGAAACGTTAGTAGCTAACTATAAGCCAAGAAAGCCAGATAGTTCACCGATTGAGATGAAGTTGATTTTGGTTGACGAAATACCTGTGTATCAGCGACCACGTCGTATGTCGTACGCTGATCAACGCTGGGTGGACGAGCAAGTCTCAAATTGGCTAGAGGAGGGAATTATAAAGAGGAGTACTTCAGCGTATGCCTCGCCAATAGTTGTAACTGCGAAAAAAGACGGGTCTAAGCGATTATGCTGACATTTTCGAAAATTAAATGAAAAAATTGTGAGGGATAATTTCCCCATGACTAGGATTGACGAAGTGTTGGACAGGTTAGCAGGAGCTAAAGTATATACAACCCTTGATTTAAAAAACGGGTTCTTTCATGTTCCTATTGAACCAGGCTCTAGGAAATACACTTCTTTTGTGACCACGAATGGGCAATATGAGTTTTGCTTTGTTCCAATTTCAAACTCGCCGGCAGTATTTTGTCGATATGTTCAAGCAATTTTTCAGGAATTATTGAAAGAAGGCATAGTGATCGTTTACATGGACAACATAGTGATTCCCGCAAAGGATGAAGCTGAAGGTATTGGCAGATTAGATATCGTGTTGAAACGTGCAAGTGAGAATGGGTTAAGCATAAAATGGTCAAAATGTCAGTTTTTGAGTAGGCAAATAAATTTTCTAGGATACATTGTGGAAAACGGCAAAGTTTTACCGTCAAACGATAACAATTATGTCATAGAGCACAGAGCAGGTGCACGGATGAAGCATGTGGATGCGTTGAGCCGTGCGTATCGCCTTTTCATCAAACACTCGCTTAAGTTTAGATTGAAGGATGCTCAGAGCCAGGACGATTGGTTAAGAGCGGTGAAAAAAATTTTAGAAAAAGATAGCTACGAAGACTTTTTTATGAGAAACGACTTACTATATAAAGATCCCGTAAAAGAACTTTTGGTAGTACCTTCCGTCATGGAGGAGGAGATCATAAAGTTAGCACACAACCAAGGTCACTTTGCTGCTAGGAAAACGCAGGAGTTAGTGGAAAAGTATTATCATATTCCGTATTTAAGTGCGAAGGTCAGTAGGGTCTTGAAAGGATGCGTGGAGTGCATGATAACGGATGCCAAAACTGGGAAGAAGGAAGGCTTTTTGACGCCAATCGACAAAGCAGGGGAACCATTGGGCACGTATCACATTGATAACGTTGGTCCGCTGACTGAGACGCGGAAAAAATACAATCATATTTTTGTTGTAATAGATGGATTTTCCAAATTTGTTTGGCTATATCCAACTAAGTCTACTGGGGCAGATAAAGTAGTTGACAGGTTACAGAAACAAGCTGCGACTTTCGGGAATTCAAAGAGAATTGTGCCGGATAGGGGAAGCGCATTCACGTCAAATCAGTTTAGGGAATATTGCGAGCGTGAAAATGTGCAGCACTTACAGATAGCGACAGGGGTACCTCGCGATAATGGACAAGTGGAGCGGGTTCACAATATAGTTGTTCCGATGATTTCCAAACTTAGTCACAGTAACCCGGCTCACTGGTACAGTCATGTAGACAAAGTCCAACAAATCATCAACAATTCTGTCCCGCGTAGTACTAAAATTACGCCTTTCAAAATTTTAACAGGTTTAGAAATGAGAACTGTAGAACACCCTGACTTAAGAGAAATTTTAAATGACACGGAAATTGACGAATTGAATGTGGAGCGAGTTTCGATGAGGAAGATAGCACAAGAAAATATATCTAAAATTCAAAACGAAAATCGCAAAGCATTTAATAAGAAAAGAAAACCAGACAGTAACTACAGAGTAAATGACTTAGTGGCAATTAAAAAGACCCAATTCGGAACAAGTTTAAAGCTAAAGGCCAAATTTCTCGGACCGTACAAGGTAACCGCCAAGTTAAACCACGGAAGGTATGAGGTAGAGAAAGTAGGGAACCAGGAAGGACCAAATAAAACGACAACAGTATCTGAATTTATGAAACCATAGCATTCGTCATTCAGGTCGAATAACCTATCAGAATGGCCGAATGTGGGAATGAGAACGGATAGCCTGGCAACTACCCATGACAGTGAGAGGGCGGCAACCCTACGACCACGGACGAGACAAGGAGAGCGGCGTTCATCAGCAACTCGTAAGAGTCAGTCGAAAAACTGAAACGATCACGACCACTTCAACTAGAAGCACGCGTACAAATTTAAATTAATAATCTTATATGTAACTAATTTAAACATTTAAACAAGTTAATTAAATGTATCACTACAATAAAATGAATTGATAATTATACCACATATAAAACAAAGCGTCAATAAACTGAATTATTAATTTGGTACCACATATATAACGGGTGATTTTTTAAGAGCTTGATACCTTTTTTTTAAAAAAAAACGCATAACATTTGCAAAATCTCATCGGTTCTTTATTTGAAACGTTAGATTGGTCCATGACATTTACTTTTTGAAGATAATTTCATTTAAATGTTGACCGCGGCTGCGTCTTAGGTGGTCCATTCGGAAAGTCCAATTTTGGGCAACTTTTTCGAGCATTTCGGCCGGAATAGCCCGAATTTCTTCGGAAATGTTGTCTTCCAAAGCTGGAATAGTTGCTGGCTTATTTCTGTAGACTTTAGACTTGACGTAGCCCCACAAAAAATAGTCTAAAGGCGTCAAATCGCATGATCTTGGTGGCCAACTTACCGGTCCATTTCTTGAGATGAATTGTTCTCCGAAGTTTTCCCTCAAAATGGCCATAGAATCGCGAGCTGTGTGGCATGTAGCGCCATCTTGTTGAAACCACATGTCAACCAAGTTCAGTCCTTCCATTTTTGGCAACAAAAAGTTTGTTAGCATCGAACGATAGCGATCGCCATTCACCGTAACGTTGCGTCCAACAGCATCTTTGAAAAAATACGGTCCAATGATTCCACCAGCGTACAAACCACACCAAACAGTGCATTTTTCGGGATGCATGGGCAGTTCTTGAACGGCTTCTGGTTGCTCTTCACTCCAAATGCGGCAATTTTGCTTATTTACGAAGCCATTCAACCAGAAATGAGCCTCATCGCTGAACAAAACGTAAAGCGCGAAACACATTTCGAACCGAACACTGATTTTGGTAATAAAATTCAATGATTTGCAAGCGTTGCTCGTTAGTAAGTCTATTCATGATGAAATGTCAAAGCATACTGAGCATCTTTCTCTTTGACACCATGTCTGAAATCCCACGTGATCTGTCAAATACTAATGCATGAAAATCCTAACCTCAAAAAAATCACCCGTTATATAAGGAAAATTTTAAAGTTAGGGGGGGCTCGATCACCCCCCTGCCCCTACCTGGCTACGCCCATGTAAAGTAGTCAATATTCGTGACAAGCAAAAATTAAAATTGTATGAAAAAAATTTCGAATTTCGACAACTGGGCGATACTAGTAATTTAAAATAGATATATTAGCAGCCTGTAATATGCTATTTTTATTATAGAAATTTATGTGCGCTATATGTTTTCTGCCATCTGCTGTAATTACTTAAGAAGTAAACGTCTTGGCTGTTCACCAAACCGGTCTATAGTTTTATCAATAATCTCAGATTAGTTCTGTGATACAAAACTTTCCATGTACGCTTCGAAGACATAACCCTAAAGACAAAGTAATAAACAGGCTCAAGGTCAGTTCAGTTAATTTTTTCGGTATTAGGAATATTAAAAACATGAGGCAATCAACAGCCGTGCTCCCATTCTTGGAATCGCAAATGTTTTGCGTTTTACTTTTCAACAACGGAACATTTTTCGGTTGCAAATCGGTTGCCGCTAAGAATGGAATGGGTCGGCGAAAATCCTCGGACTGAACCCTCCGCGAGGGTGCCGGCTGAGAATAGGCACTACAGAGCAATCCCGTGCGATGTCGGGAGGGTGTCCAGCTAAGATCAGGGATCAGTGCTGTGTGCTTATGCGTTTTCATCGCTATGCCATACGGAAATGGTCTTTGATCGTGGTCTGGAGGTAGGGGCTGGATCAAGGCGTTACGCGTACCGTACTGAGGATCAGCCTGGCTAAGAGCCCCTAAATAGCCCAGTCGCTAACGGAGCCCTCTGGGAACCAGGCCGCACCCGGTTGCATTCGATGGCCTTACCCTGGGTACTGCGGGTCTCTGCCCGGGGCCGACGAACCCTTTCTCCGCGACTCGTGGGAATATGAGCGATTTAAAAAAATAAACTAAAAACAACAACAACGGAAATTGAGACCGGCACTCATAAAAAGTCGGAAGGGCAGTTGCCCAGACACCATGGGGCCCATGCGATGCAGGGTCCCTCTACTAGCCACGACGTGGCCAACACTAGTGGGGTACGTAAGCCTCTGGCGATGCCGGGGTCAGGCGTATCCACAAAAGCGGAAAGGAAGAGGGTGGGGGAACCGAAACGGGATTTTCCCGGCACCAGTGAAGGCAAACCTGGCTTGCAGCTTGCAGCCCCAGGGGGCGCCAGAGCTGATGCGCGGGCCCCGCCTCCCCCTACTCCTACTGCATTCACAAGGCCTGATGACAGGCCACCACCAAGCGCAGCCATTGCTAGGCACAGGAAGGCTGCCATGAGGATCTTGAAGAGATCCGCATTAACCCCAGACCTATGTAGCAGGGTGCTGCCCTGTCACGTGGAAGAGATCCGGTCGGAGATAGCGTGGGCAATGACGATAGTGCCCGACTATCAGCTGCCGGTGCTCGGAGAGCCACCAGCTGCGGAAAAGCGCAATAGATCGATGGAGGTTGCGCAAAATAAGTCGAAGAGTGCCAGAACGCAAGGCCCCTCCTTTGCTGAGGTAGCCAAAAATCGGATCATCCTGGGTGTGCTCGATGAGAACCAGGAAGACGAATTGGCACTGAGAGCTCATTGGAAATGGGTTAAAGCGGAAGTGGCGAACATCTGCGTTAGCGTGCTTCGGGAGCACCTGGACCACCTCCGATATGCCGGGACGCAGGTTGTTTCCAAGGCAACGTCAAGGTCGTCGCGTGCGACGATGAAAGGTCTGCGGGCATGTACAAGAAGGCGATGGCCATACTGGGAGAGGTCTACCCCGGAGCGATGCTACGGGCTGTGGACTTCAAGGACATCCCATCCAGGCCTAGAGCAAGGGCATGGATACCGGCCAAACCGACCGAACCAGAGAGAGTGCTTGAGATTATAAGGCTCTTTAATCCCGAGTTACCCTCTCACAATTGGAAGGTGGTGCGGCTAGAGCATAGCACAAAGGCGACTCGTCAGGCGGTCCTTTTGCTAAATAAGGAGTCGTTGCCACTCCTCGAAAAGACTGGGGGCGTCATCAATTACGGTTTCGACACCGTAAAGATAAGGGTGTACACGAACGACGTGATCGCAGCAAGAGGCAACGAAGTTGAGCCGGAAGCAGACAACAGCGAGGATGAGGTGGACGAGGAATCCAACCAGGCCAATCCGATGGATGACCTGGCTGGTGGATACGCCTCATCTACATCCTCTCTGGGAGTCGACCATATCTTCCGGCAATACACAGAAGAGAAGCTGATGTCAGATGACGACGAGGCGAACTCAACAGTGGTGGAGGGGGTGGGAAGGTGCGGCCAAGATGGTTCGCGTCCTCCAGATTAATCTCCACCACAGCAAAACAGCGTCGGCTGCACTGCTGCTCCAGCTCTCCAAAGGGGCAGCAGACATCGCCCTCATCCAGGAGCCTTGGGTGATAGGGCATAGAATATGCGGGCTGAAGTCGGCAGAGCACACTTTGATAAGTGGAGCTACCATAGGTAAACCAAGGGCCTGCATCCTTGTAAGTACCAAACTAAAAATATTGTTTCTTCCTCAGTTTAGTGACGAGGACACCAGCACCATCAGTCTGGAGGCGAACGGACGACAAATAAGGCTTGCCTCGATGTATCTGGCACATGACAGGCCTGTTCCAACCCTACCGGTCGAACATTTAGTGGAGCGCTGGGACGGGGCCCTGATTCTAGGAGGTGATGCGAATGCACACCATAGCACATGGGGAAGCGGAGACATCAATGAACGGGGTGAGTCACTCTTTGAATTCATACTAAAATCTAACTTAGTTATAAGCAATAGGGGTAGCGAGCCTACCTTCATAACGAAGAGCAGAAGAGAGGTCCTGGATGTTACCCTCGTCTCAGAAGATGCGGAGGTCATGATCAGGAACTGGCGGGTGCTTGATGAGCATTCCTTCTCTGATCATCGCTTCATCCAATTCGACTTAGATGGGGTCCCGTCCAAGGTACCTGCCAAAAGAAATCTAAGGAAAGCCGACTGGCATAAGTTCAGAAAAGAGCTTGACAAGCGGCTCTCAAGAACCATACTAGCAATTCCCGGAAACTCTAGGGACCTAGATAGGCTGGCAAATCGCTTTACTGCGGCATGTGGCAAGGCTCTGGATCAGGCCTGCCCCATGGTAAAGCCGAGAGGTAAAAAGAAACCACCTTGGTGAAGTACAGAGATTGACGAGGCCCGCAAAAATTGTCGTAGAGCCTTCAATCTCGCAAAATCCTCGGGAGGCGATATGCAATGGGAAATCTATAAGCTAAACTTGAAAGATTACAAGAAACTACTAAGGAAGAGCAAGAGATCCTCATGGAGGAACTTTTGCAGTGGTATGGAATCCGTATCAGAAGGTTCTAGGCACAGGAAGGTTCTCTCTAGTTCACCTCGTATCGCCCCGGGATGCTTGCTAAGATCCGACGGAGCGTGGACGGAAACTGGGGAGGAATCCCTGGACCATCTTCTGAGCACGCACTTTCCAGGCGCCACCCAGCAGCCATTGAACGGGCCAATAAGAGATAGAGGTCAACCGATTACGGTAGACCTTATCACCAAAGAAAAACTAATGTGGGCAATAGGATCCTTCAAACCTTACAAATCTGCGGGTCCAGATGGTGTTACACCGATTCAGCTGCAGCAATCTATGGAGCTAAGCTCAAAATGGCTGTATGCTATTTTTAAGGGAGTCCTCACTCAACTACATTCCGGAGACCTGGCAAAGGTCAAAGGTTGTCTTCATTCCTAAAGCGGGAAGAACATCCCATACTAGCGCCAAGGATTTTAGACCTATCAGTCTATCATCTTTCCAGCTCAAGATAATGGAGCGACTGATTGAATCCTTTCTTAGGGAATCGGTTGCAGACAAGCTTATGGCTTCGCAGCATGCCTATATGAAGGGGAAGTCCACCGAAACAGCGCTACACGAAATCGTGTCGCATATTGAGAAATCCCTTGCGATAAAGGAATACACCTTGATAGCATTCTTAGACATTGAGGGTGCTTTCAACAACATCACACCTGAAGCAATCACATCAGCTCTAATCGGTCTGGACATCGACTCACGGCTGGTGTCGCTTATACGACACCTGCTTGTTGGCAGGGTCGTGCGGGCGGAACTGGCGGGCGTGTCGCTGGACAGATACGTTTGCAGGGGAACCCCGCAGGGTGGGGTCCTCTCCCCCCTTCTATGGGTCATGGCGATTAATGAATTATTGCAGACCCTGGAAGGGGGGGGAGGCTCCAAGGTATAGCGTATGCTGACGACCTTGCGGTGGTTGTGAGTGGAAAATTTCCACAAACTCTTTGTGACATTATGCAGGACAGACTAAGGTTAATCGAAAGATGGACCAAGGAGAAAAGTCTGGGTGTTAACCCAGAAAAAACGGACCTGGTGCCCTTTACCAGGAAGTACAAAATCCCCTCACTTCAGCTCCCTGCCATAGGCAATAAGATTCTGAAGCTAGGGTAGTCTGCAAAATATCTAGGCGTAGTCCTGGACAAAAAGCTTAACTGGGCGCAAAATATACAAGAGCGTGTTAAAAAAGCGACGGTAGCCCTCTACAGCTGCAAGGGGGCGATTGGGCGTAGCTGGGGGCTGTCCCCTAGCATCATGTATTGGTTATACACGGTAGTTGTTAGGCCGATTCTATTATATGGGGTCTTGGTATGGTGGCCAAGTCTCAACAGGAAAGCTACAACTGAAACACTCCAAAAGGTGCAAAGAACAGCGATGCTCTGCATCTGTGGGCCCTGCGCACAACTCCATCGGAGGCTATGTGCGTGCTCCTCGATATTTTGCCAATTGAAATTGTTGGAAAGCAATCAGCGGGGTGTGCCGCCTTGAGGTTGAGGGAACTACCAGGCTGGAGAGACACTCAGGAAGGCCACACCGCAATCTTAAAGAACGTAAATATACCGGACACGGATTACTGTGCACCAAGGTTGAACTTCACAAAGAGGTATAGGATTTCCATTCCAGATAGAAAATTCTGGTCAGGAGGGGCTCCCGATGGCAATGGATCACTCCACCTCTACACCGATGGCTCTAAGATAGACGGAAAGGTAGGAGGGGGGGTCTTCTCAGCCCGACTGGGACTGGAAATATGTTTTCGCTTACCCAACCACTGCAGCGTCTTTCAAGCTGAGGTCGCTGCCATACAGGAAGCGGTTGAACACCTACGTACAAGAGAAGTCATTTATAATGATATCTTCATCTACTCAGACAGTCAGGCCGCACTCAAAGCGCTCGACTCGGTCACATGCAGTTCAAAAACCGTAGCGGACTGTCGCAGATCTCTAAACGAGATGGCTGAGTAGTCTGCACTTCACTTGGTATGGGTTCCGGGGCACCGGAACATACCAGGCAACGAAAAGGCGGACGAACTTGCAAGAGAGGGCACATCCGCTCCACTTTCGCAGGCCTGGAAGGGATTAGGCATGCCGCTCGCTACCTGCAAGCTCATTCTAAGGGATCTGTCTCTTAAACTAGCAAGGAACAGGTGGGATAGCCTCACCACTTGCAACAACACGAAGCTTACATGGCCTAAATGGGACAAAAAGCGGTCGAAGGATCTCCTCATGCTGAGCAAAGGAGACCTAGCCGCAGCGGTGGGTCTGCTAACAGGCCATGTTGCTATCGGGGGGCACGCGGAGAGGTTAGGGATCCCCATAACGACTTCTGCAGAAGCTGCAGAAATGAAGAAGAGCCAGAAACCTTGCGGCACCTGTTATGCGATTGCCCCGCACTTTGTAGAAGAAGACAAAAGTTCATGGGTTCAGGATTCTTTGAGGACCTAACCGACATAGCCGAAGTAGGCATACGGCAACTTCTGGGTTTCGCAAAATCCACACGATGGTTTGAGTAGGAGGGTTCTAACGATCCGCGTGGTATCACAACGGGCCCACAACCTAGGGCCTATGTGTGCTAGTGGGGTCACTGGCAGCCACATCAACCTAACCTAACCTAACCAAAGAATGGAATGAAAAGTAAATAGCAAAATTAACATAAGAAACAAGCTAGCTTAGTTTAAATTTATTTTTAATTATGTCCATTATATTTTGCGATATTTTTAGCGTCCTTAAATTAATTTTTTATGTTGATTTTATTGGTTATGTTTACTGTTCATTATACACATCTCATTTTTGGGCAACGAAAATTTATCGAAGCAGCGAAGATTTACTATTTGGTGCGGACTAGGGCATTCAAACCCGGAATATAGAATCCCGGGATTCCGAA
>NW_023458606.1:0-1573 GCF_013731165.1 Rhagoletis pomonella | reverse complement strand
GTTATTCGAATAATTATTATATAAATATATGTACATATATTTATGTATAAAATGATAACCGTTTTCGTTGTTTCGATTTAACTCAAACCCCTGGATAGATTTAAGTCAAATTTTCGGAGGTTATTCCTGCGCATAAAGTCCTATTAAAGGCTACTAGAAAACTCCTTGGTGGCGATGGAGCCGAGTTATTTATAAAAGCCGTAGTTATGAACCGATTTCGTTCAAATTCAAAATGTGTTCTTCCTACATGATGAAAAATACTTATGCGAAAAATAGACCAATAAGACCATCGGTAAAGCTCATGACATTGAAAGGGATTTTTTCTTGCATATAGCATCAGAGCGCTATTTTTTTTGGCAGAAATATGTGTGAGAAGGGTTCTGCTCTTTAGTTGTTCAACCTAAATTAAGAATTTTTACTTTACCCATATTTGGTTTTCCACGCTATTCTTGCATTGGCCAACGCAAAAAATCTTATCAGGGGCCGCGAAACCAGAGGGAATGGGCTAGTATTCTTGATAAACTATATTTATAGTAAACAGAATTCAGCTAACTCACAATCCTTGACAATAGAAATAAAAGTAAAAGGTGGCTCAATGTGTTAAAAATAAGTTTTTATTCATTATATAAAATAACGAATAAATTATTCGCAAGCAATTTATTCACGAATAATTTATTCGTGAATGAGTTATCTGCGAATAATTATATTACGGATAAAATTTTATTCGAATAATTATTTAAATAGCAATTTATTCGAATAATACCCAACTCTGATTATGCTCCCCTAAATAAGACCCAGTTCGGAGACAATGAATCTGTGTGGTTTGAAAACGACGAAGCTACTCTTAAATGAAAAAAGTTGTGATGAGTCGAAATCCCGCAAAATATCGGGATCCCGGGATTAGAATTTTTTGCCTCCCAGAATCCCGGAATGCTTAAAATGCTTCGAGATGCAATGCCCCAGTGCGGACGATACGTGTGCGATAATTGTTGCACACCTTTAAGGGATGGCTTTAAGAATGCTGGCAACGAAGTGGAAAATGGAGCTTATCGATAAAAAAAAAGTTGGAATTCAGGAGCACCCAAAAATAAAAACGTACTATTTTTACGAAATCGCAAATCGCAAAAGCAAATGAAGATGGGAGCAAGGCTGTAAAATTCTTTTTCTAAATTTATTACTTTTGAAAGTTGAGCGCAACTTGTGTTTATAGAAATGGGAAATGAAAACTTCCTTTTTATAAAATAAAAACTGGGCATGAAAGAGAAAATCGGACACATTTTATTATTTTATTGGCTTATGTTGCATTTCATTAGTATCTGATATCTGGAGACCTAACCAAAAATCATTGAAATCAACCAAATATCAATATCGTTGGCATTGTGTCCCTTTGATATTTTACATTGTGGCGACTTCAGGGGACCATAAGCCAATAACTACATTATTTCCTAAAAAAAAAAACACTTATGTTCATACATTTCAAGTTCAAATGGTTGTATAATAAAGTTTTTATCGTATATTATATAAAACAAAATATCCAATAGTCATTATTCGCAAGAGTTTACAGTGTTGCAAA
>NW_023458605.1:304887-306616 GCF_013731165.1 Rhagoletis pomonella | reverse complement strand
CCCATTTTCAATACCATCCGTCCCACGCCCAAAAGAAGTTCACGTACCAAGTTTCGTTAAGACATCTCAATTTTTACTCGAGTTATCGTGTGCACAGACGGACGGACGGACGGACGGACGGACGGACGGACGGACGGACGGACGGACAGACAGTCACCGCTTAATCGATTTCTCTTTTCATTCTGATCATTTATGTATACATTTGTCTATATCTATCTCGATTCGTTTTGCCTGTTACAAACAACCGTTATGTGAACAAAGTTATAATACCCTTGTGCACAAAAGCGCTCGGGTATAAAAATATTATTAGAAGGACTATGTTCTCTGTGACGTACGTCAATGGTCAGTGGGAACTGGTACGACTGCCATTGATAGCTTGGTTATATATCTGTGGTAATAAGCAATAATTGCCTAAGTCGAAAAACCTAAATTCGAGAAAAAACGCCTTAAAGATTTGGATTGTAATGTTAACCTTATGGGGAAACCAAAATATTTTCATCTATAACTTTTTAAAAAGCCTAGGCAACGAGATGGGAGTTTCACATACACATGGAATAGTAGTTGCAGAAAAGGATAGCATACATAACTCAATTCTTTCTTAAGTCGACTTAGACGGTTATTGCTTATGACCACAGATATCTTAAGAAATAATATGTTTAAAGACATTTTTATCAAAGTTGGTAAATATGACATTTGACCAAAAAATATTGGCAAAAAAATATCATTAGAAGGACTATGTTCTCTTTGACGTACGTCAAAGGTCAGTGGGAACTTGCATGAATGCCCATAGATAGCTTGGTTATTTATCTGTGGTCATAAGCAATAATCGCCTAAGTCGAAAAACCCGAATTCGAGAAAAAACTCTTTAAAGATTTGGATTGTAATGTTAACCTTATGGGGAAACCAAAATATTTTCATCTATAACTTTTTAAATAGCCTAGGTAACGAGATGGGAGTTTCACATACACATGGAATTGTAGTTGCAGAAAAGGATAGCATACATAACTCAATTCTTTCTTAAGTCGACTTAGACGGTTATTGCTTATGATCACAGATATCTTAAGAAATAATATGTTTAAAGATATTTTTATCAAAGTTGGTAAATATGACATTTGACCAAAAAATAGTGGCTAAAAATTGTTATTTTGTTTGCCAGATATACGTTTTATCGGTGCACTTGCACAACATTCGCAAAAGCTCCGCATTGATTATTGCGAATGCGAAAGCGAATGCAAATGTTAAAATTAATGGGGAAGCTCAGCCGCTGCGAATGCGAATGGGAATATTCGCAACAACCCTGGTCAGTACAGCTGGGAAGTTCACGAACTAGTTAGTTCAATACAGTAGGTCATTGACTTGATCGAACGAACTAGCTCGAAATTTGAAATGAACTATTTGCTACAAGTTGCCGTTTTTTAATTTTATTAAATTAATTTATTAAATAATGCAAATATTTATTCACTTATTAATATGTGATATCTTATTTTCATTAGCTAATATTAAATAATAATAATATATAAATTCAAATGAGCCGAGAGGAAGAAAGGGCGAAATACGCCAGCAAAAAAAAAACATCCAAAATCAACTGTAATTCTTAGCCACAAGAATTAAATTGGCTTCCAAAATTCCGAGTAAAAACAGTAAAATTTTGATGAATATTTTTTTTTTTAGTTTGTTGATTTTTTGTGAGCTTTGCCCAAAGTTTTAAACTTTGACTTATATGACATAT
>NW_023458605.1:303504-304787 GCF_013731165.1 Rhagoletis pomonella | reverse complement strand
TTTGTGAGCTTTGCCCAAAGTTTTAAACTTTGACTTATATGACATATATTATACAATAAAATATACTTTTATACAAATTTTGTGAAAAAATTTAACATTTAAATATTGTACGTACATTCATTAATAAGTTCAAGCAATTTAATTAAAAAAATTTCAGTTTGTTTTGATGGAATTGTACCAGTGCGGGGAATTTCACCGAAAATCGGGTAATTTCGCGGTGACCAACGGGGAGAAAGATAAAATGAGTTGGCATCCCTGGTATGAGCTGTTATAAGCAGTGTTGCCAGGTCTTCAGCGTGAAAAAACGTCCCTTTTGGTCTGAAAAAACGTCATTTCCTACCCAAAAACGTCTTTTTCAAATGAATGTACAAAAATTTGTTCTTATTAAACTTTTATTGTATACACAGGTACATGTGTACGTAAGGTATATTAAAATGTCATTTCGACAAAGCACATTTAAAATTCATTGTAAACTGGTTTGAGATCGTTAATATAAAAATCATTTTATACATACACTTGTGATCAGCTGATTAAGTCATCAACATTTTGATCGATTTTGGCTGCTTCTCTTTTGTTCATTATTTTTCCATAAAAACCAAGCATTATATATCAAACTTTGTGCAAAAATTATAAAAAATCGGCAAAGTTTCAGCTAGATTTTCTACTTTTTATTCAGATTTTGTAGATATCTAGATATATTTTTTGGTATGCAGTGATAGCCCATTAAATTTCGGGGCAATAATGTGCAAGTTCAAAGGCGCTAAATAATCGCGTTGATTTTTAATAATTTTTTTTAGGGGGTCGGTTGTCGAAAATGCTAAATTACGTTCTGCTAAGAAGGAGCATAGCAATATTTCAGCCTTTTTTGCGTTCATTACATTTTCAATGAAGTCCTAAAAAAGTCGCCCTCTTTTTTTTCTGACTTTTTATGCTGCGCAGCTTTTTTTATGCTTTTGTGAGCGTGCGTGTTGCAATAGATCGGCTCCTCCTGATTTGGCTTTTAATGTGCAATAGCAAACATTACAATAAGCCTCGTAACCTCAAGTGTTTACACAACCAGCCTTTGAACACGGGAGACTCAGTCCAAGAATCCAAAAGAAATGCGCGTACGCTTGGTTTGCATCATATTTAAGTCATCTGTGTCCAAAGAATAAATATCTTTTGAAGCACAAACCTTGTAAAGATTTATTAAGAAAATAGTTCAAAATCAGTTCTACTTACAAGATTTATTAACAGAGAAAAATTACTGGGAAGTTAAAAAACGTAATTTTTACCACAAAAAA
>NW_023458605.1:300379-303404 GCF_013731165.1 Rhagoletis pomonella | reverse complement strand
CCGACTCTCCTCTGACGCCTTTTCGGCATTTCGCGCATCTTTGCACTCACTCAGCAGCCGCTGAGTATGTTTGGATGAATATATGTATGTGCACAAAAGTGCGCTATTATTTGTCTATTATGCTTATTTGTACTTTATTTTTATTTCGACGAAGCCAATGTCTACTTATTGGTTTAAATCGTTATGTTTCACACTTTTAATCCAGTAATGCTAGTATTAACACCACACTTTGTAATATTGTTGTAATTTAAACACCATTAGCAGAGCGATAAAAAACACGTCCGTTCGCGATCGACTTCACAATGTATGTATATGTGCAACATGCATTAAAAAAATCCGGTAACATACATACAAAAAAATAAAAAAATATTCCGACGAACTGATAACCTCCTCCTTTTTTGGAAGTCGGCTAAAAATACGTAAGCATAGCCGCATAAGAGACATTGCGGCTTGTTGAAAGTTCTTTAACCTGTAAACTGTAGTTCTTATATAGAGTCCCACTATTTTGTGTTTGAATCGTAGCAAACGCTCGCAAACAACAATCTAAGAACAACACACCACTTTTTGCTTTGGGCATTTCTTGTAAATTTCCTAGAGAAAATGTGGCAAGCGTGTGCTAAAATTACGAAGAAAAACAACGAACAGCCGAGCGTGATGTTATCTTGGTGAAATCTACTAGCAGACTGAATCGACATTCGATGTTTTGCTTCTGTATATGTATACGAACTGCGTCGCCGGCGTTGCTCGCGAGCAAAAATTTGCCACCTATGGTCTAAAGTTTAATTGATCGGAACGCCATCAGTGTTGCCGCGCATTATTTTTAGTGTTAGCCAAATTCCTTTAAAAAAAGGGCTAAAAAAGAGCTAAAAGAAGTCGTTGTGGCTAAAAATGGTAGCTAAAATATTTTACTTACATATACATACATATATAAGTATACACCAAAATATTTTCAATAAGTAATGGTATATAAAAACAATCAACTTTGGAAAAAAAGCTAATATTTTATGCAACCAAAAACCTTTTTGTATAAAATGGGAAATATACGACACCAGCTTGCTGGTTCCATCAAGTGATTGTACCATCAGGCTCGAAGCATATAACTAACCAGCATGCTGGTACAATATTTATTTCTTTACAAATGAGGTCGAGGATGGGTCATTTAACAAATGTAGCATATTAAGGGCCGTGCACTTATCTATTCTAAACTATATTTAAATCGTTAACAGATAAGTTAACAGCCCCAACACTTTTACAGTATGTATGTATAAAAGCGTAAGGAACATACAATACATATATGTTTATACATTAGTCTTTCTTAGTTTAAAAATTCATCTCTTACATAAATACAAGAAAAAGCAAATTAAGCATATACAACTTTTTCATGCCAAGTATGAATAAATTCTAAAAACGGCTAAAAAAAGGGCTAGGGGCAATTTTAAATTTATGTGGCCAAAAAAAGTATGTGGTAGCTAAATCTAGCCACCAAAGGGATAAAACGGCAACACTGCACGCCATACAACAATTGTTGAAGCTCTCATCACACGCATTTGTTACGCTCTTTCGTTTAGTCGTCGCCGAGCAAGCAACGAAGCAACATCGAAGTTGGCTGTACTCTGTCCATGCATACTGAACATATATTTCGTAAAATAATGATGTGCGAAAAGTATAAAAAGTACAAATAAAATTAAATTAAATAAAAATTAAAAAGTGATAATTAGGCAATATGTCGCAGGTCTTAATATTTATATAAACTGCTTGCGTATTAACCAACAAACATACATACATACTTTCATTCAATTCAAGCGACGAACGCTTGTCTGTGATCTAATCGCGCTCTCACCAACACAACCCCTGGTTTAGTTATTGCATATCAGCAATGCCAACTTGCGGGGAATTCCCCGATTTGCGGGGAATTTGTCTCGTTACGGGGAATCGGGGAACTGCTGCCTTTCGCGGGGAATTTCGACTATTTAATTTTAAATCATTAAATAACTTGCCTAGAGTGCAGAATACTTTTTCTTAAATTATATTTTTTAATGACAATTGCAACTCTGGCAATTTCGCATTAGCAACACTATAAAAACTTTGATGTCAGCAATCAAGGCGAATTTAATTCGCCTAGTCAGTACTAGGGATGTTGCGAATGTGGATCTTTAGATATCTGCGGATGCGGATGTCTAACAGCTAACATCCGCGGGTGCGGATGTCAAGTATTTTTAAGAAACAACTAGGTAAGTAAATTAAGTTATTTAGGTAAATAAAAATATAGAAAAGTTAGTTGGGGTATTCACAACGGTGTCGTAAGTGTCGTATTGTTGTATGTAGTAAACTTTAAACGCCTAAAAACTATATTAAAGAGGTTCGAAAAGCACCATCAAAGTCATATTATGAATTTTTGCAGTGTTAAAAAATCGTTGGTTGTCGTTTCAAGTTCTTTAAACATTTATTTAAGCTTTTAAAGCTTACGACATACAACAATACGACACTTACGACACCGTTGTGAATCACTGAAGAGATTTTTAATAATGTTTACTTTATGTAGTACTTGAATTTAAAAATTGGAACATTATATTTAATAATAAGTAATGAGAATTGCGTCGGGGCTGAAAAAGTCGGATGTATCCTCCTGACTTTCATCTTCACTTGAATAATCTAGCATAATGGCGAGATCGTTGTTTAAACAGGACAGCGCTTACAAGCCAAACCAGATGTGTCAGGTTTTCCTAAAGCTTTTTAAAAAGAACTCTTCATTCTCATTCCTTTGGCTGTTTCAGAATTTGGGGAACCCGTAACGCCATCAGCGTTTTCTGATTTTAGTTTTTGTAATTCATTTTTAATCCTTTCAGGTTTCAAATGTGTGCTTATAGCGAGCTAAATGGTGGATATAAAATAAATTATAATTTTTCAGGAAGGAAAATTTTGAACAAAATTCTGTTTTCCAAAGTCGTGGCTGCCAGCAGAATCGGATTAGAATATTGTATATATATCTATGTACATATATCCCTATAAAAAAAAAATATTGAAA
>NW_023458605.1:282302-300279 GCF_013731165.1 Rhagoletis pomonella | reverse complement strand
AAAATATTGGGTGATTTTGACAAGGCTTTGAAGGAAAAACGTCCACATTTGTTGAAAAAAAAAGTTCTTTTTCATCAAGACAATGCTCGTGTACACACATGTGTCGTAGCCATGTCTAAATTCAATGAATTAGGCTACCAAATGCTTCCTCATCCGCCGTATTCTCCAGATTTGGCCCCCTGTGACTTTTTCCTCTTTCCTAATCTTAAAAAGTGGCTCGGCGGGAAAAAATTTAGCTCAAATGATGAAGTAATTGCAGCAACAAATGCTTATTTTGAAGGGTTGGAGAAAACCTATTATTCGGAAGGGATCAAAACATGGGAAAAACGTTTGCTTAAGTGTATCGAGCTAAAAGGAGATAATGTTGAAAAGTAAATTGAATTTCGTTAAAAAAATCGTTTTATTCTATTCAAGGCCGGGTAGTTTTCATACGACCCTCGTATTAACATATACATATAATAAAATTGTAACAGGTCGATGTTTGTACATTATAGATATTAAAGAAAAATTAATGTGGGGTCTTTAGTAGAGCACCGGAAGCCAAATCAACAATTTTTTAGAGTTTTTGTCCGTCTGTCTGTCTGTCTGTATGTATGTTTGCACGCGCATCACTGGAAAACGAATGCATGGATTTGAATACAGTTTTCACCGATTTATCGCTAGAGATCTAGCTAACAATATAGAAGAAAAAAATTAGAGAGTTGCCACCTGTGTTTTAAATTCAATTGATACGGTAAAGTAAATACTGCAATATGACTGTCAAAAGAAAGAGGTTTACAAAGGCTTACAGCTGAAAATATTTTTGTGGAAGGTTGCCAACTATTTGAAAACTTTAATTTAATTTAATTGATAGTATTAATTAAATATTGGTATATTGGCATCAATTTAAAGAGGCTAGGAAATATTAATGCCGAAAATATTTTTAGGGGATTTGCCAACTGCTTGAAAAATTGTATTCATTTAAATTTGCAACATAAAAGAAATATTACAATACGGACATTAAACTTAAGAGGATTAGGAAGCTTACTTTTGAAAATATTTTTGAAGCGGTTTGACACTTATTTGAAAACTTTAATTCAGTTAAATTTATAAGATAACCTAAATGTCGCCATGGTATTAAACGAAAGTATTTGAGAATAATTAAATTGCAACAGGCCGATATCTGTACATAATAGATGTTAAAGAAAAATTAATAGGGGGTTTATTAGATCAAGAGAAACCAAATATAAAATTTTTATAATTTTGGCCTGTCTGTCTGTTTGTAAGTGCATCACGCAAAAACTAATGTATGGAATTAAATGCAGTTTTCACCGATGTACATATTGAAAATATAGAATCATTTTTTTTTTTTGTTTTAGAATTTTGTCGATCATTACTCTTAGGTATTTGAATATATTAACATTCTCCAGTGCGTCGTTGTTTATATTTAGAGTTAGCAACGGACTGTTCTCAAAATTTCGTCTTGATATAACCACAAACTTAATTTCATTGACATTCAATTAAGTGTGTTCAAGCATAACCAATCGCACTTTTTGGGAACATCTGTGTGGAAGGTTTTTCGCTAAAAAAAATTAAAACTTTTTGTTGTTGCTGCCAAAAAATTAAGAAATCTGAGACGTCACGCTTTACAATTTCATACAGTTCTCTGTACAATATATTTCACTAAACTACTAAACGGCTGCACCGATTTGGTTAATATTAGGAACATATGCCAGCACCTTGAAAATAAACCTTCCAAAATTTACTCGGGATATACCTAAAATTCTTAAGCTGATGCCACATAAAACTTTTGCTTCGCTTTACGTGACAGATTCGCTTTGGCAGATAAGATGAATTGTATGAAAATGCACAAAGCATGCCATATAAATCGTTGAAGCTGCAGCGCGAAGCGAAAAGATGGCCAACTCCCATCTTTTTGTGCGCTTTGACCATCAGCCGGTTTAATATTTATTTTGTTTCGTCCAAATTCTGGTTTTCATGTAGAAACATAAAACTTAATTACATTGCTGATAATTTTAAAGCAAAATATATAAAATCCACAGCAACTTTTACGTGTAAAACAGCGGTACAAAATTGCTTTCTTGGCGTTCATTGTGGCATACCTTTTTCGTCTGGCGCTTTGCTGGCAAAGTTATAAATGTCACGCAAAGCTACAAAGTTTTATCTGGCATCAGCTTTATACAGACTAAAACGTAAAAAAAACAATATATCTCTAAAACCAATTACGCTGGCAAACTGAAACTTAGCAATGAAGCGTGAAATGGGGGCGTGGCACCTTCCATACAAACTGAACTTCTCATATAGCTTATCTCTGGAACCACTTAGATAACGTCCTAAAATTCGACACAGCTATGCACGTATGTTATCAATAGTGTACTTACGGCGAAAAGTGGAAAGGCTGGATCGATATACATTTACGTAAACGCGCAAATATCATTCGTTTGGGAACCATTTTCTCCTATATTTCTAAATCCCATTGAACTATTGTAGCTTTGGTTTTAATTTTTAGTAAAAGGTGAAATTTATTTGAAAATTTTGAAGATTTTTTTTAATTTTTCACAAAGGATGGAGCTTTGATTTTACGAGTTTCGCTATGGACTGTCCTATCTACATACCTATTTGCATAAAATGATAGCCGTTTTCGTTGCTCGGACTTAACTCAAAAACCACTGAATAGAGTTCCGTCACATTGTCGGAGGTTATCTTACGTACATATATGGTCCATTACATGCTACTAGAAAACTCGCTAGGTGGTGCTGGAGTAGTTATTTAGAAAACTCGTATTTATTAACCGATTTCGTTCAAGTTTTAAATGTGAGCTATGTACTTGTATGATGGAAAATTCTTTTGATAAAATTGACCCGATGAGTGCCGCTGGAGTTGAAATTCATAACTATTCATTTTATGGTAAGCAATGGTTCTGCAGAAAATGGGCCCAATGGATGGTGCTGCAGGCGAAATGTGTAGAAACCCGTTTGGTTTGTCTGCTTTGGCCTTATGTTTAAGTTATACGAATTTAGTTTTCAGATGTCTAAATGAGGGATAGGGTTAAGTTTGTCTGACGCCCCCATGCACGATCATGCGATCTTGCATCTACCTAGAAATCAGTTCATAAATATTACCACGAATTGTAAAAGTGGCGAATTAGCAAGGAAAGATCACCGTAGGTATATCAATTGCTTCATTTGAAAGATATTCAAGAGATCACACGACTCATTTAGCCAATGTACCGGAAAACTTTGCATCGCGTGGGGCATCGCGAGGATATTCTTGGCCCTCCTATAACAGAAAACGTACTTCTGTGCTCTTGAGTTTCCTTATAAGAACTCTTATTGGCATACGCATCGCACCAATGTTGTACAGTATATTTTGCTTAGCTGCCCATCCTTTGCACTAAAAACTTGTGCACTTAACCGAAAAAAGTACTTAAGCGAATTTTGTTTGCTACTTCAATGAGGAAGGTATCCGAATCCCTATGAAACACAATAATGGAGGGGAACTTACCACGTAGAAATTACTACAAGCGAAATTTTTTCCGAATGGTATGTAACTCTATATAACTACATAAAATTATAGCCGTTTTCGTTATTTTGCGAGATGAGCAAAATAAATGAATGCTTGTAAAATTAGGGTAAGTGCAGAGCCAGTACAGGTAAACGTAATACTTTCTTTGATAATTGAGGGTGGTATTATCACTTGCGAACCGAATGATTTTGGCGAAGCGAACGGTTTGGAGAAGCGAATTAAAAGGAAGAGAAGGTAATAAAAGTGTTCGCGATGCAACAAACTTGCACAAGCTGGTAAAAGAGAACACTCTTAATGTATATTTAAGTTGCGTCCGCCAATCCATTCGCTTCGCCAAACCGTTCGCTTCGCCAAATTCATTCGCTTCGCAAGTGACAATACCGCCCTGATAATAGTTGCATAATGTTTAAGGTAGGTATGGCTAATGTGCAGGTATGTTGAATGCACCTATCGGAGCAGTTTCCTTATAAATGTTAAAAATAATGCCGCCGATGCTCATTTTGGGGTAGGTATCTTAAATGTGCACTGACGCATAAAGGCAGCAAAGCAAAATATACTGTATTTGCAAGATCATAGAAAAAGATTACGCATGCTTGGCAGAGATCTCACAGGTGGAAGTAAGACCATCGGTAAAGCGCACGATACCGCGGGAGATGGCGATATCGTTGTTTAAACGGCGCTTACAAGCCAAACTATATGTGCCAGGTTTTTCTAAATCTTTTTAAAAAGAATTCTTCATTCTCATTCCTTTGGCTGTTTCAGAATTTGGGGAGTCTGTAAATTCATCAGCGTTTTTCGATTTTAGTTTTTGTAACTAAATTTTAATACTTTCTTCTGCGAATAGTTTGAACAATTTGTGCTTATAGCGAGCTAAATAGGTGGATATGGAAATAAATTAAATATTATTTTCCAGGAATGTAAATTTTGAACAAAATCCTGTTTCCAAAGTCGTGGCTGTCAGCGGAATCGGATCAAAATATTGTTATTAAAAAAACCACACCCCGTTTTTTTATAAGCATTTGAATCTCAGATAGATACGTAATTCTTATCTTATTAAAGGTCAGACCTATAGTTTTTTAATTATTTGTGCATCGATTCTCTTTATAATCGAAAGAAAAGTACTTGTATCGAATCGATATGAGCAAGTGCCATATCTTGTCGGCCATATTTTTTCTATGGAAGAAACCAGAGACCATAACGATTATAAGAAATAAAATTAAATATTGCTCTATAATTATTACTGAACAATGGAGAAGTTGTTTTCGTCTCGCGGGACGATTATTTTAAAATTTAAATTATTTTCGTCATCTCGTAATAATTATATGGGACTTTTATTTTTTTTTTGTCGCGGGACGTTTATTTCAATACGGAAATTATTTACGTCTCCTCATAATAATTATATGAGATTTTTATATTTTTTCGTCTCTCGGGACGTTTATTTCAAGACGAAAATGATTTACGTCCTCTCATAATAATTATATGGGATTTTTATTTTTTTTCATCTGTCGGGACGTTTATTTCAAATCGAATATGATTTACGTCTTCTCATAACAATTATATGGGATTTTTTTTTTGTCTCTCGGGACGTTTATTTCAAGACGGGAATGAGTTACGTCTTCTCCTAATGATTTCAAAAAGAATTAAACTTCTTAATTTAGTCCGGAGATTTGACGCGTTAAATATTTAACGCCACGATTGTTTATAGCTGATGCCAGATAAAACTTTGTAGCTTTGCGTGACATTTATAACTTTGCCAGCGAAGCGCCAGACGCAAAAGGTATGTCATAATGAACGCAAAGAAAACAATTTTGTACTGATTTTTTACTCGTCAAAATTGCTGTGGATTTTATATATTTTGCTTTAAAAATATCAGCAATGTAATTAAGTTTTATGTTTCTACATGAAAACTCGAATTTGGACGAAAGAAAATAAATATTAAACCAGTTGATTGTCAAAGCGCGCAAAAAGATGGGAGTTGGCCATCTTTTCGCTTCGCGCTGCAGCTTCAACGAGCTATGTGGCGTGCTTTGTACATTTTTATACAATTCATCTTATCTGTCAAAGCGAATCTATCACGTAAAGCGAAGCAAAAATTTTATGTGGCATCAGCTTATGCTATCAAATCTGTATCGTTCGTTCGATTTTCAAAAATGTGGTGTCAAATTAAAAAATTGCTTTTACGTGGTTTAAGTTTATTGAAAAGTGTTGCCAGATGTTAGAAAATCAAATTCCAAAAATCGAACTCGGAGATATTTTGCGTTTAATTTCGTGAATTCGGCAGTACATGTAACGATTCTATTAAGAGAAAACGTGTGACGTAAATCATTGTCGTTTTGAAATAAACGCCACGAGAGATGAGAAATATAAAAGTCGCATATAATTATTATGAAAAGACGTAAATCACATCCGTCTTAAAGTAAACGTCCCACGAGACGAAAAAAAATAAAAGTCCCACATAAGTATTATGATAAGACGTAAATAATATTCGTCTTGAAATAAACGTCCCGAGAGACGAGAAAAATAAAAATCCCATATAATTGTTATGAAAAGACGTAAATAATTGTCATCTGAAAATAATCATCCCACGAGACGAAAATAGTTATTTCTCGCAAATAATTATTATACACAGACGAAAAAAAATTCGCTTAAAACAAGGCGACGTTTTTGATCTCAAATATTAGGATAATAATTATTTTGGGTCTCTGGAAGAAACTTAGCACAGCGTCGTTTTTATGCAAAATAATTGCTTTAAGCAATGGCACCGCGAAAATCTAAAGTGTGGATATATTTTTACAAAGTTAGTGTTACCACAGTAAAGTGCAAGCAATGCTTTGAAGACGTAAAGTTTTTTGGGTACCTTTCAAATGTTGAATTTTACCTCTAGCGTTAGTATTGAACAAATATACATATCGACACCTGAGTGGAAGATCGAGCTATCTCGGTAGCCAGTTCGAAACCGCCCTCTCACAGAAAACTTTTCAACAACGCCCTATTTCAGAATTTGGTTCAAAAACGCCCTTGCTCAACTTTAAATATATTGAAAATATTTGAATCGGCAGCTTGGATAGGTCGATCTTCCACTCAGGTGTCGCAAAAGGTATGCCAGAAATAACGCCTGAAAATTACTTTCGCTTTTTTGCATATAAAAGGATGAAAAATTATCGATATAATTAGGTATCGACACATTCGGTTTACTCATATAAGTAGTATCGAAATAGAGATTTGAGTAAACTAATTTAAGTAGGTATCGATACTCTGATGGTATCGGAACGTCCCTATGTGTGCTGTCACATTGAAAAATAAAGGTTTGTGTTTGTCGCTATTATCCGAAAATGTCTTGTCGCTCTCTTTGTCGCGTCACTATGTTCTTTGCCTAAAGTTGAATTTAAAAATTGGAACATTATATTTAATAAAAAGTAATGAGAATTGCGTCGGGGCTGAAAAAGTCGGATGTATCCTCCTGACTTTCATCTTCACTTGAATAATCTAGCGTAATGGCGAGATCGTTGTTTAAACAGGACAGCGCTTACAGGCCAAACCAGATGTGTCAGGTTTTCCTAAAGCTTTTTAAAAAGAATTCTTCATTCTCATTCCTTTGGCTGTTTCCGAATTTGGGGAACCTATAACGCCATCAGCGTTTTCTGATTTTAGTTTTTGTAATTCATTTTTAATCCTTTCTGGTTTCAAATGTGTGCTTATAGCGAGCTAAATGGTGTATATAAAATAAATTATAATTTTTCAGGAATGAAAATTTTGAACAAAATTCTGTTTTCAAAGTCGTGGATGCCAGCCGAATCGGATCAGAATATTGTATATATATGTATGTACATATATCCCTATAAAAAATATATATTGAAAGACAAGTAAACAAAATTACTGTTTTTACTAGAAATAAATTCTCCAAAGAGCCCATTTGAAATGATTGAAACGAATAAATCGTTATCTTAATTCACAAAGGCCCTAACCAGCACTTTTTTCGCAACTGGGTTTTTTCAGAGATTTTGGTAGAATATATTAAAATACGCCTTCATTAAAAATTTGAAAGTGTTAGTACCAAAAACAACGGAATTATGCCACTTTTTATGAATATGAATAACTTGATTTTTGTAATGTTTTTTGCTTCTCCTTAAAATAAAAAATTTGCTGGTTAGGGCCTTTGTGAACTAAGGTTGCGATATGTAACATCAAAAGCAAATCCCGAAAATTTGGTTTAAAATTACAACACGCGCTTTCTTCTTTTATGTCTAGTAGTTTTTTTAAGATGGTCCAAAAAAATTATGTTAGAAAAAGAAACCAGGTTTTTACGGCACAAAGAACAAAAAAAATATTATTAGAAGGACTATGTTCTCTGTGACGTACGTCAACGGTCAGTGGGAACTGGTATGATAGCTTGGTTATATATCTGTGGTCATAAGCAATAATCGCCTAAGTCGAAAAACCTGAATTCGAGGAAAAACGCTTTAAAGATTTGGATTGTAATATTAACCTTATGGGGAAACCAAAATACTTTCATCTATACCTTTTTAAATAGCCTAGGCAACGATATGGGAGTTTCACATACACATGGAATAGTAGTTGCAGAAAAGGATAGCATACATAACTCAATTCTTTCTTAAGTCGATTTAGACGGTTATTGCTTATGACCACAGATATCTTAAGAAATAATATGTTTAAAGACATTTTTATCAAAATTGGTAAATATCACATTTGACCAAAAACTATTGGCAAAAAAAATATTATTAGAAGGACTATGTTCTCTTTGACGTACGTCAAAGGTCAGTGGGAACTTGTATGACTGCCCATTGATAGCTTGGTTATTTATCTGTGGTCATAAGCAATAATCGCCTAAGTCGAAAAACCTGAATTCGAGAAAAAACTCTTTAGAGATTTGGATTGTAATGTTAACCTTATGGGGAAACCAAAATATTTTCATCTATAACTTTTTAAATAGCCTAGGTAACGAGATGGGAGTTTCACATACACATGGAATAGTAGTTGCAGAAAAGGATAACATACATAACTCAATTCTTTCTTAAGTTGTTGTTGTTGTTGTTGTAGCAGCATACAAGTTCCCCAAAGGGTTTTTGGGGAGTGTTGCTGGAGTGACAGTCCTTGGCCAGATATAAATCTGGGTCGTTCCGGTTACGTAGACCCGACTGTCGTGGGAACGATTCTTTCTTAAGTCGACTTAGACGGTTATTGCTTATGATCACAGATATCTTAAGAAATAATATGTTTAAAGACATTTTTATCATAGTTGGTAAATATGACATTTGACCAAAAAAAGTGGCTAAAAATTGTTATTTTGTTTGACAGATTTACGTTTTATCGGTGCACTTGCACAACATTCGCAAAAGCTCCGCATTGATTATTGCGAATGCGAAAGCGAATGCAAATGTTAAAATTAATGCGGAAGCTCAGCGGCTGCGAATGCGAATGGGAATATTCGCAACAACCCTGGTCAGTACAGCTGGGAAGTTCACGAACTAGTTAGTTCAATACAGTAGGTCATTGACTTGATCGAACGAACTAGCTCGATATTTTAAATGAACTATTTGCTACAAGTTGCCGTTTTTTAATTTTATTAAATTAATTTATTAAATAATGCAAATATTTATTCATTTATTAATATGTGATATCTTATTTTCATTAGCTAATATCAAATAATAATAATATATAAATTCAAATGAGCCGAGAGGAAGAAAGGGCGAAATGCCCCAGCAAAAAAAACATCCAAAATCAACTGTAATTCTTAGCCACAAGAATTAAATTGTCTTCTAAAATTCCGAGTAAAAACATTAAAATTTTGATGATTTTTTTTAATTTGTTGAATTTTTGTGAGCTTTGCCCAAAGTTTTAAGCTTTGACTTATATGACATATGTTATACAATAAAATATACTTTTATAAAAATTTTGTGAAAAAATTTAACATTTATATATGGTACGTACATTCGTTAATAAGTTCAAGCAATTTAATTAAACAAATTTTAGTTTGTTATGATGGAATTGTACCAGTGCGGGGAATTTCACCGAAAATCGGGGAATTTCGTGGTGCCCAACGGGGAGAAAGATAAAATGAGTTGGCATCCCTGGTCGCGAGGGATGTTTGCCACTGAGTAGCATAGCAAGGGCCCGCATAGCACACGCAGATGGTATATGTTTCTGGTCCAGAATACGGAGCAGATGTAGCCCCACATGAAAACAACGTTTGAGGAATTTCGCCGACCTAAACGGGGTTAGATCGACGAAACAACAGCCCTTGGTCGGGTAAAACCCGAGTAATTCCGGTACGTAGAACGGGCTGTCGTGCGAGCTCTGTTGTTGTTGTTGTAGCGGTTACAACAATCCCGCCCAGGTCGGTTTGTCCCTCAATCTTCGTAGTGAAGCTCTACTAACGGAAGGCCCAGGAATCGGGGCCTCGAAGGGGTCTGTCCTTAAGGGCAGAGTCGTTAGCAGGGTGGGGTTCTGTGGGCATGCTAAGAGATGTTTCGAGTCATGGGGCATCTCTCCGCATGCCGGGCATCCGTTTGACAAATCTGCATTTATTCTGCTCAGGTACGAGTTGAACCTGTTGCAGTAGCCAGAGCGAAGTTGGGCTATCGTGGTCCGAGTATGCCAAGGCAGACGAAGTTTTGTCTCGTCCGCGTCTGGTGGTTGTGTGCCCGGAACGGCATCCACAGGTCGAGAGTCTATATAACTCTAGGCTGACTTCCTGTGAATGCCGTTCAGGGTCTGTCGGTATGCTGTCGGATCCAGAGATTGTTTTGTGAACCTGTGGACTTCGTCCGTCAGTTCATATAGAGCTTTCTGACGTGCCGTGGCGAAGGTTATGCTGTAAGCAGATGTCCGTTGGGATGCCCACGTCGGCGACATCCTACCAGGAATTCCTTGCAGAGCATTGTGTTATGCTCCTTAATTGGGAGTATATGGGCCTCGTCGTGCAGGTGATGTTGCGGCGATATGCATCGCTGTCCTGAGTGCCGTGTTTTGGCAACTCTGCAGCTTCACAGGCGCTGCATAGTTCAGAACCGGCCGGCCAATTGCCTTGTACGTTGCCAACAACGTTTCTTTGTCTTTGCGTGAATATCCAGTTGCAGTCTGACCTCCTTCGTCCAGCTGGTGAAAAGCGTTGCTGATTAGTTTGTAAGGGAGAGGGTTAGGCTCTGTCCAGTGAAGAAGCTAGAAAGCTCGCTGAGGTGTCCGTTTACATTCGAGCACAAGTCAACAATTCCATTCCAGGATGCCATTATCGAGCAATCGTCAGCATAAGAGACAATCGAGACTCCCTCTGGTTGTTGAAGGAGCTTAGAAATGTAAAAGTTAAACAGTAGTGGGGAAAGGACAACACCCTGTGGGACCCCGAGTTTTATTTTCCTGTGTTGTTTGGTCGATTTGTCTCTAAAGATTACTGACGAGTGTCGACGACTCAGATGATTCGCCGACCACCGTTTGAGTTCCTGTGGGAGAGAGGAGGCCTCTACATATTCCAGTAGCGTGGAGTGACTGACGGTGTCAAACGCCTTGGACCGGTCCATCGCTACTAGAATTTTTCTCTTACTGGGGCGTCTAGGGTTTGAGCCACGAGCTATCTGTGTGTTTATGGTCTAAGTGCTGTTCTTGTGCTGTGCACTTTACGAAACCCATGTTGACTCCTCACTGGGGTCTGGTGGTTTGTGTAGTGCGGGAGTAGAAGGGCCTCTAGTGTCTTCGCTACCGGGTAAAGGAAAGTAATCGGATGATAGGATTCTCCTTTGTTGGACGGTTTTCCCGGTTTAAGCAGTGGGACCACTCTCGCCATTTTCCAGATGTCTGGAATGATGAGAGTGGCCATAGACAGGTTGACAACTTTGGTTAGATAATCCACTCCCGCAGGACCCAAATTTTATAGCATCAGCATGCAAATTCCGATTCCGATGGCAACCCTCACTTCGCCACTGGTGAAAACAAGAGGCGCCGGATCCGACGAGGCTTGGTCGCCGAATGAGATTTCGACTCTGTCGTCACTCTTTGTCGGACTGGACAGTGACCTCACGGTTGACCAAAGCTTGCTCACGCCAGAGGCGAAGTTACAGGTCTTCAGATGCTCTTCCTACTCCTTCCGGTTATGCACGTTCACTAGGTGCGAATCTCGCCTGTTGAGATCCGTGATACGAGGATTTCCGGGATCGGCCTGACGAGGGTTTTCACTCTCATCGGCTAAAACAGCCGTTTCAGCAGGAAATTTCGGACGGGGGTCCGAAATGCATCTTGCTGGAATGAAGCGGGCTGCAGCAGCAGTGACAACCCTGCGGAACTTACGCTCATCTACGTGAACGACAATTGGTGTGGGTAGGGCATTGGAGGTACTTTCAGTAACATCCGCGAAGTCTTTCCAATCAGCTTTAAAAAAGTCGACATAGGTCCGGTGATCCTCGGCAGGTTTATCAATCGAAATGATTATGGGCAGATGATCTGTTGCCAATGTCAGCATAGGTCGCCACGTTATGCTGTTTATCAGACCTGCGCTTACTATTGTTATGTCCAGTCGTCTATCTGCTCAGCTAAGTGTGTTCCCCTACGATCATTCGACAGGCTTGAGTGCCAAAGATCGTGGTGCGCGTTAAACTCACCAACTACCGTACGTTTTTCACCTCTGTGAGGAGCGCACCTATTTCAGGGTGATATCTTGCCTGGCAGCTGGTGACAGGAGGTATATTTACGTTAAAGATTACGAGCTCGACTTCGCCTGACCGGATAGCAGTGCAATAGTATTGAATTGCCATGCAACTTCGTCTCTTGGACCTCAGCTATTAATATTCCATACCGACCCATGAAGACTGTTATCTCCTCGATTTTGCTCCGTATTCCGTTACAGTTGAATTGTAAAATCTGCGTGTGCCTAGAGAGACTTATTGGAATTTGGGGTATCAGTGAGATGTGTTGCCTGCCCGCCACTTGTTGTGCGCGCTGCTGTGCAGGCTGTTGCCCCGTGGTGGTGGTGGTCGGCGTCGCAGTTGGCACCTGCGACTGAGCCGCACAGCACGGCCCCCATAGTACGTTGTCCAATCTCGCGTGATGTGCAGTTCTGAACATGCCCTAAAGTTAGCAGCCAATACAAGTGTTGCACTTGATTGATGTCACGTTACGGAATATCCTGGACTGACACACCGAGCAAATTGTCGGAGGAACCAGGAGTTGTTGGCGGCGGCGTGTGGGGGTAGTTCGGTTGTGTGGTCTGTTGTGTCTGTGGTGTTGTCTATTTCATTGTGTTGTGATACGGTAGTGATTGTGTTGAGTTGCTCAGGGGGCCTCTGGTGTGCCAAACACAAACCACCATCGGATTGAAGAGCATAGATCTCACCCAGTTTGCTTTCTTAGGTCTTGGCGATTCCACCTGTTTTACTCCAGGAAAAATAGATCTGGTGAACGGTAGCGATCTTAGACCGAAAGTATTCTTACCAGGCTTACAAATTGTGAACGAAGGATTGTTAGCACAAAATACCATATTTGGATGGATCTTGAGCTTCCCAGTCCAAACTCACAAGACGAATGAAGCAAGGAAGTCTGACTCAGCGATCTTTAAAAGAAGTTCTGGGAATAAAAAGTCGTCTCGGACCGCCTCAACTCTTGGAAGAAGATTAAATATACGAGAAATTATATAGAAATACCACAATCAGGAGAGCAGATGGCCGATATAAAGTTCGCTATTCCCCGAATCCGTTGCCCTAGGACACTCCCGATACTCAAGTTTATGCAAATTTCTCAGTATGGAGCACAATCTCGCTAAAACAGAGTACATCGGGGACACATATTCTGAAGTGCTCATTAAAAGTGGTAAGAACTATTCATTTTATCTCCCACATCATGGTGTTTTGCGGCCCGAAAGGAAACCCACTAAAGTACGGTAGTCTTCATTGCCTCTAAAGATACCAGGACCAAAACTTTCAACGAATCGTCTTTCGAAAGAACCCTGAAAACCCAATAAATTATTATAAGCTTAAAACAGTCACCTTTGGCGTAAACTGTGCCCCATTTTTAGCCATTGGAACACATGACCAGCTAGTTGATGACTCTGCGTTAGAGTTCTCACTGTGTACGAAAATCCTTAAAGAAGAAACATACGTTGTTGATGTTTTTTCTAGACGACATGATCTTGAAACAGCTCAAATCTCACTCACCCAACTCATTGAAATATTAGGTTCAGCTGGCTTCCCTTAACAAAATCACGGCAACCAACTCAAAAATCATAGAACAATTACCCCAAAACAATCTTTTAGACTAATATTTTTTCAAAACTCGAAGACTCAAGCACAAGAAAACGCTGATATTTTTTTAATGTAAATTTTATTAGAAATGTTAAAATATAGCTATCAAAAATCTAATAATTTACCTCTTTAATTTTTCTCTCTTTAACCGTCTTCAAAAAAGGAGGCGGTTATCAATTCATCGGATTTTTTTTATGTATGTTACCGCATAACTTTAGACCACATTAACCGATTTCGATTGAAGTCGATTGTGTTTTTTGTAACGGAATCTATATTGCATAATATTGCATATTATGAACTTATTGAAGAGTTAAAATACAAATTTGTTAGTTACCTTAATTGCATGCAAATTTTAAAATGCGGCTTCACCTTTACACCAAAATCGTAATTTTTTCATTATTTTTAACCGACTTCAAAAAAAGCAGGAGGTTATATATTCGTCGGAATATTTTTTTTTATATACATATGTTACCGCATAACCGATTTCGATAATTCTTTCTGAAAGGAAAGGTGGTACCTCAGAGGCGGTCCCATCCCAATTTGGTTTAGATCCGATTATTGGATCAAGAAGAAATTAACGGTAATCTTAAAGTGGATGTGAGGACACGAAAAGTTTTAATTTATTGTATAAATTTTTTGGATTGGAAATTGATTATGAATTCATAGAAAGAAACTTACAATGAAACTTTGGAATTTAGCTTGCGAACCCTTAGCCCGTACCTGCATACCCCCATGTCATACTCTTTCTGCGGTTGCTAAATTTTTTACCAGGCAGAATGAGTATTGCCTATTTTGGTTTAAGGAAAAAATCCTCTAGCAAGATCTTTGGAAAGAAGCTACCGATTAGGACGAGTATGCCAAACCCAACTCACTTCATGCTTGGAGTGCGTTTGTCGAAAATCTACAATCGGTAGGAAAAATCTAAATCCAACGATGGATAGGATATGCACCAAAATTCAATGTATGGACCATGGATCTGTGATGCGTCTCAAAAAGCATATTGTGCCTGTTTATATCCTCGCTGTCACGATGGTATTGACCCACCCACTTCTCAACTTCTCGTGGCGAAGAGCAAAGTAGCCCCCGTTCAAGCTGTCAGCTTACCATGGTTGAAACTCTGCGGAGCTGTCCGCGTCAGCTAACTTGCTCACCAAGTTCAGGAAAAACTCCACGTAAAAGAAGTTCAACTGTGTCTGCTGCGACTCATCTAGTTACTGTTCTCGCATGGTTAGAAAAACCTATGTATGAAAAACCTACGTCACCAATCGAATAACTCAAATCACAAAAAATGCACGAAATGCTAAGTGGCAACATGTAAGCAGTACTGAGAAACCTGCATATTTAGGAACTCGAGGATGCCCATCTCAGGAGCACATGTCTAAAACCATATGGTGTCACGGACTAGCTTATCGACACTCCAAAGGCCTCAATCTCAACCCCAAAAGATTCTACCTCCAGAACTACGCAAAATTAAAATTTTTCATAGTAGCAAGCCCAAGGATGTACTCGACGCGATTTCCTCGTTTGAAAAAGCCCTGCGCATCATAGCCTTTGACTTAACCATAAGCGCCTTCTTATCAGCATTTGCACGCTTCGTAGGTCGGCGAGGATTACTGAAGCAATATGAAAACTTCCTTATCCAGATATCTGCCGAGACATCTAAAAGATACCAAACTCATGGCCTTGAATGGCAATTAATTCCTCCATATGCCCCATGGTGGTCTGTGGGAGTCCCTACCAATGACGCTGGGGAACGCGAGACAGAACGTCGCACTACGGCAATAAAGACGTTGAAGTCGAAACCACTTATGACTCGCTTTAACCCGCAGAATTGTATGTGTGGACGCCTTTTGCTATCGAGGAAACCCAATGCCGTTTCGAGTTGAAACCCCTGGTCACCACGGCATTGACATCGCCGCGGGAGCTAGAAAATCTATTAAATGTTGCAGCCGTGCAATGGCGGCCGCATATCGACGATGAAGGAGAGCGAGGTGGCAACCGCGTTCTATTAGACTAGTTTCTAAGATTCCTCTAAGAAAAAAATTATCAAAAAACTTTTCTTTTATATAAACTCACTGAATTTACATATTGAAATATGAACTTAAATTGAAATGTAAAAACTAAAATATTATAAGCGCGGGCCGTCTTAAAGCACATTCACTTAAAGTCAACTTTGTTATCTAAACTCAATAAAAAAAAACGCTTTATATATAATATTTCGTACACTTGTACCTCTTTACTTAAATTCATTTAATGTGCCATCTAAGAAAAATCCAACTCCTTTTATTCTCGGTCAGACCGAAATCTCCCTTAATATAACACCGCTATATTAAACGACATTAAGAACACGGCAACACTGGTTTTGATGCGGCAAATGTTAAAGCTGTTTTTATAGACTTTTTTGTGCTGATTACAAATCCGTAGGTATAGATTTTGAGAAAAACGTGGTCAAAGTCTAAAAAAATCGCGTTTTTTGCAATATTTGAGAAGCTCCAGACAAAAAAACAAATGGTGGTAGAACCTTTCACTTAGGCCTTAGCTAGAACTCTCGACTACCATCCCTGAAAATACCATCCCGATGGTCACTTATAGTCATTTATTGAAAATAAATAAATACTGTAAAATTGTGCTTTTGAAAAAAAAATATTTGCGAAAAATCAGTTTTGCTGTTCAAAAAATTAATATAAGGGACCTTAGGGTCAAGGTGCCGGAATGGTAGTTTCATGGGTGGTAGTCGAAAGTTCATGCGCCAAGTTAAGCCTAAATGAAAGGTTCTATCACCTTTTGTTTAATAGCGATAGGTATTCAAACGTTGCGTTTGGCAGTCGTGTCGTGCGGACGTGTTTTTGAGCGCTCCTGATTTTCTTTTCGTTTCTCTATTTTTCGCTTTGCTGCAAATCTAATGAGATAGTGACTCTAATTTTTAATATACATACAAACACATAATTTGATTTGCATAAGCATGCCTTGTTTGTGTGGGCATAGAGTGGAAAGAGCCCAACAAGCTAAAATTCAATGTGTACAGTGCAATGAACTTTTTCATTTGAGTTGTGTCAATATCGTGCAGGCAGATGTCGAGTTTTTGGTAAACTCATTTCGCTGTGAAGTGTGTGCTCTTGCACATAGCAGTTCCCTTCGCACTCCGCCTCCCACTGTTGTGCTTGACTATAGTGTTGTTGCTTCTGGCTCTAAAATTCTGTACCTGACAAGCGCCGAATGCGGTGCGAAAAGCAAGGCCGATATTCCAAATCAACAAAAATCTCTTAAAGCTATTTCTCCTACTGTCAAATCTAAAAGCTCGAATGCCTATATTGCTGCTGATAAACAAGAAATACTTTTAGATTCTGTGTTTAAAGAGATCGTTGCTCTTAGAGCTGAAAATGCTCGCGTCATTACATTGGTTAGTGCGCTCTATGATGTTAAGAAGAGCTTAATTCTTAAAATGGAATGCTTGGAGTCTGAACTTCGTGCATTAAAGAACCAACTTCATCATGAAGAGCTAGTTTCTGCTATCAACCATCTTAATTCTCAATTAAAAGACTCACGCGTTAATGCATGCTCCTATGTAAATAATATCGATCGCGTTGATGAGAATGCTCTGTCTAATGCCCGTTTTAATTCGCCCGGTAACTTGCCTGCTCCTACTTCTTCAACGCCATCTGCTGTTGCTACCAACACATACATGTTATCAACTTCTATCAGAGACCATAACGATTATAAGAAATAAAATTAAATATTGCTCCATAATTATTACTGAACAATGGAAAGTCGCAACGCGCGCTATGTGGGACCGCTATAGGGATCTGAAGAGGGAAGCGAGACGTATTTGCCGCAACAAGAAGAAAGAGGGCGAAATACGTGAGTGCGAAGAGCTTGAAATGCTGGCCGACAGGAGGAATGCCCGAAAATTTTACCAGAGAGTTAGGCGACTTACGGAAGGTTTAAAGACCGGGGCGCACTCCTGTAAGAACAATAATGGCGACCTAGTAACTGATGTCCAGAGCGTACTTTAATTATGGAGGGAACACTTTTCCGCCCTACTAAATGGTAGCAGCACGGAAAGTTGTGGAGAAGAAGAACCCGAGCCCGCAGTCGATGATGACGGAGTCGACATTCCACCGCCTGACTATGACGAGGTACTTATAGCAATAACGCGGCTGAAAAAACAACAAAGCCGCTGGAGCTGACAGCCTGCCAGCTGAGCTATT